>NW_026622985.1:8407365-8594865 GCF_023065955.2 Ursus arctos | reverse complement strand
ATGGCATCCTGTACCCTGGGGCACATGGCCACAGTCATTCCCAGTGCACCCTGGTGGCTTCATCCCCTTCCCTTCACACGTGACCCTTCCTGCACAGGTGCCGCTGCTCGGGGAGATGCTTCCGTGAGTCTCCCTAGAGCAGCAGGAGTGGAATTGATTACCACCTGCTTCTGGGGTCCTCATTACCTTGTCGAACCCTCCACAGCCCCTTCACATGGTAACATCCATCTGTTCCAGACAGACCATGCTCCTCACGGGGGACCATGGCTCACCCCACACCCGACAACAATAGATGTCTCGGTTTGGATTCCACCTAAAAGGAGACCCTGGAACAGGGCAGTATGGGCAGCAGGTGAGGCAGAAGGAGCACAAGAGGGAAAACCGAAAGAGTGACGAGGGGGATGGGAAGTGAATAGTGAGCTCGTGTTGCAGGCAGCTGGGGCTGGGTGGCACCAGGGCATTGGCTGCAGAGCGCTCCTGGGGAGACTGAGCAGCTCAATCGCCACCCCATCCTTGTTCTAGGGCGCTCCTGCTGTAGGCTGAGCAGATGCCTGCAGCGTGAGAGGTAGCCTGAGCTGTGAAGAAGAGTGAACAGGGTCGAGGTGGGGGCTGCCGGGGTGCATCTGCTGGGCTGTAGGCATGCAGGGTCGAGGTGAGGGATGTCAAGGCGCACCTGTCAGGCTGCGGGCATGCAGGGTTGAGGTGGGGGCTGTCGGAGTGCACCTGCTGGGCTGCAGGCATGGAGGGTCGAGGTGAGGGATGTCAAGGCGCACCTGTCAGGCTGCGGGCGTGCAGGGTTGAGGTGGGGGTGTCGGGGTGCACCTGCCGGCCTACAGGCAAACTCGGGGCTGCGGGTGGGGGACAGCTTCTGTTGCAGCAAAGGCAGCACAGTGTTGTGAAATGAATGAATTTTAAAAAAGATTGCCATAGACTCTGGACAGTGAGAAGAGTTTTCACTTGGAGATGGGGTCTGGGGTGATGCTTTAATCCATGACTTTACTGAATATTATTTATCCTTTTATAATTTATAACGAAAACATATATTCCAAAATACGATATGGAATTTGGGGCTCAGAATGTAAAGAGCCTTTGCGACCGTATGGCCTGTCTGGCTTCCCCTCCCCCGACCACAGAAGTTATACATACCGTTTCCTCCATCGACTGTCTCCCACCTGCAGTGACTACAGACGTAGGGCCTTGTGCTTCATGCTGTACTTGGAAAGCTCAGCTGTGCAGGACTTGTTCTCATAACAAACTCAACCTTATTTTGTCACATCTTATAAAATTATCCTGTGAAATCACTCAAATCCAGAGTCACCTCTGTACCCCTCTCCCTTAACCCCAGCTAATGTCCACCTATGGTGGCGACATCCCGAAACTACTCACCATGGGGCCCATGTCTCTGAATGCATTCTAGCTGTCACTGTGCCCCATGGAGACAGTGCCCACAGCTGCCCACAGGTCTCCATACAACCAAGGAGTGCCAAGTGTGAGACGTGGCTGGCTGATGTGGCTGCCCGCGGCCCCACTCAAGCCACTGGCCCACTGGGCTCCCTCGCTTCTTGGGTCCAACAGGAGCACCGATCTTTGGCTTCTCAAACACAATCAAGTTGCACTTCCTCTGGGCTTTTCGGCTTCCAGAGAGTGTCAGGAAGCTACTCTTCCAGGCAGGTGCTGTGGGGCGGGTCTGGGCTGTGGTCCCCCTCGGACAGCCTGTGCACAGGTCACAAAAGCGCCCAAGAGAAAGGCTCAGCTGTGAGTACGGACAAAAGTGTGTATGGGGTGCGGGGTGCGAGCAAAGTGCAGAGCAGGCACCGGAGGCTCTCACGATGTGGCTTGGCATGACCGGTGCCGCTCTGACTGGGCAGTGAGGTTGCGCACTAGTCAAGACATATTCAGAGCACATGCCCTGCTTCCAAGGCCAGCCTATGCTCAGCATGGTCTCTAGAGAGAATACTTGCTTATTTCTGGACTTCCAGTGATTCTACCATTTAATACAAACATGTGAATGAATAACAGACCTAATCATTAATGGCAGTAGGATATAAAGGGCAACTGTGAAGAATTTGCATCAATTTTCTTGATTCAGAAAGTGAAACTACAGGAACTTTCCCCCTTAGGTGAGTAATGTCCAGGTTTCTTTTATGAGCATACATTATCTTAATAAATCAAGAAAAATGTAGTACAAATGGAAAACTCAAAGCCATGGGAACATTGTGGTGGGTTGGTTAACTCGGAGGAAATGCTCACCTGGGGAGAAGGTAGAAGCACGAGTAAAATCTTTGTGATTAAGTCCTACGTATTGGGCTGTTTTGTTGTAGTGACTGCCCTCACTGGCACTCTCCGAGGGGCCGCGACAATGTTGTCCAGGAGCTCCAGGGTGCCACAAACTCCCGGACAAATAGTACTAACACCCCTAATAACGGGGCCGCTGAAGGACACAGTAGCCCTTGATCCTTACAGATGCCAAGGTTGGGGCCAAGTACCGTTCTTGACGTTTTATGAGGGTGCAGAGCGTCATCCCACAATGAGTGCAACAAGAAATGAGATGGACCGTTTGGCTGAGACATGTAGAGATCAAACTCCAAAGTCACTGGTTCGGTGACATTTACAAACTCTGTGGCCAACAAGGGGTTGGACGGCTCTTCATGCAGAAGCTACCTGGCCACACACCCACCGAAGGAAACTGACACAGTGAGGGTTTTTTGAATACGTCCCATCTGCAGGGAGCTGGAGCGAGGAGTGACTGCCCCGGATTCTGTGCATCTCGGCCCCCAGGCTCTCTGTCAGCTCTGATGGTGCATTAACTATGTCTTTTAGTCTCTGCATATCTGATGCTTTGATGTCCGGAGGCTTGCTGACCTTGGAGGGATGGCCCACCCAGGACTAGCCAATCTCTAAGGAGAGCCTAAGAGTCTCCTGAATGTATGCTTTTCATGTGCAAACCATTCCCTGCAGGGCCCATGCCCCACCACCGCCTCCATGGGGCCCTCACACTCGGGGCACCATCCCTCTGCCATGATCACGCCAGAGCCAGGTACACCCCTATGTCCCAGAGCCCCTGGAATTATTCAAACCAACCAAACCTAGACCTGCTGCTCTGTTTCACCTCTTCCTTCCCGTGGAAACCACAATAAAGCCTCCTGCCCACATTTCCCTTCCCCCTCAGCCTTCTGACCAACCCTGGTGCTTCCCCATTTGGGTCCATGGCGTGGTGGGTGCCCTCCTCCTGGGAGCTGTAACAAACTGTCCTCTCAATGGCAACCATCTCCTGACCTTTTGGCTTTGCCATCCCTCAGATTTTCTAACGCATTGGGAATGCACGATCTGAGCCCACTAAGATGAACTAGCCTTGAACCCAGTGCATCGACCTACTTCTTCTAGGGGGAGAGGGGAAGTGGAGCACCACAAGATAAAGCGGCCCCCAGATTACTCACAGAGTAAGATTTTTTGAAGCCAATATGGTGATCTTAAGAATGCCTGACGTTGCAGACAACCACATTCTTTCTGAGTAGTCACCACATATCTGCTTCACACTCTTGTCTATATTTTTTCCTGGAAGATCCTTTCATGTTCCACGATTTTTCAGCCACTGTCGACTATCAGGTCACGTATCCTTCCAGAATTCCTGGCGAGATCCAACCAAACCTGCATGTCTGGATTGAATTTTGAGTCATCAATTATGCCCTATCTTCACCTAGCTCAGGCTCTGATTGCCCATCCGAAAGCTTGTTTCACACCTTCCAGCTCAGTAGCCAGCCCTGTTATTGGGGAAGACAAACCCACGCGGGAGCCCTCTGATTGGTGTCACTCAGCCTTGTCCCAAGGATGCCGGTGGCTCTCACCAGATCTTTCATCCAGCCTCCTGGGGTAGATCTGCCCTTTGCGGAAGCTTCAGACCCTCCCTTTGCGCCCAGCCTCTCTTTCTAGAAATACCCACCAAAGGGCATGGACAAAGAGCAGGGAAAGAGACCTCAAGAAGGCGAACATGGAGGCCTGGAAATTGATTAGCCCTTTGAGCTGTCACAATGTGAACGTCTATGAGAGACGCCTCCTAGGATTTACAGAACTCTTCAGAAAAAGTAAAAAAAAAAAAAAAAGTTATTTGATGTGTTAGGAAGTCAATGCTGTTTGGCATGGATGTACTCTCAGTGTCTGACTCTGGTTTAGTTGTTTACATCAGGAGTCATGTTTTCTGTTGAAGTTTCAGAACACAAGTGATCAAAGAAATAAATGCCTCTTTTTGTGACCTTATAAGGAAAAACTGCAGATTTTCATGACATGAAAATCTAGAGCAAATCCAAAGTTTGCTTTAAGCTTGGACTAATATTACTAACTGACCAGAGATAGGAAAAAAATCTCTGGTCTGAATTAATTGTGTGTTTCTTATGTTACATTTTTTACTTTGATGAACTGTAATTATACTCATGTGAGAGGCAAAGAAATTATTTATTTCTCTTTCTTACATTTACAAAGCACATACTTATCTTTTTAAAAAACAAATTATTGTGGTAAAATATGCATAACATAAAATTTACTCTTTTAACCATTTTTAAGTGTGCAGTTCAGTGGAATTAAGTACATTCACAGTGTTGTGCTATCATCCGTCCATCATCCATCACTCTATCCATCAGTCCATCTATCCATCATCCATCATCCTTCCATCCATCCACCATCCATCTATCCCTCCCTACATCCATCATCCATCATCCATCCATCCATCTCTCCATCTATCCATCAACCATCCATCCATCCAACTATCCATCCCTCCATCCATCATCCCTCCCTCTATCCACCATCCATTCATCCATCCATCCATCATCCATCCATCTCTCCATCTATCCATCAACCAATCATCCATCCATCCATCCCTCCCTCCATCCATCCCTCTCTCCATCCATTATCCATCAACCACCCATCATCCATCTATCCATCCATCTATCCATCCATCCATCCATCCATCCATCCATCATCCATCCATCCACTTTCAGAAACTTTTCATCTTCCTAAACCAAAACTCTCTCCCCATTAGACAACAATTCCCCATTTCCCTCTCCACCCCAGCTCCCAGCACCCAACCCTCTGCTTTCTATCTCCATGATTTTGGCTGGCTACATCATGTAACTCACATAAGCGAGATCATACAGTATTTGTCTTTTTGTGACGGACTTATCTCACTTAACATAAGAGCCATCCATGTTGTAGCCTCTGACGGGTTTTCCTTCCTGTTTAGGACTGATAATACTCTGTTGTAGGTTTATATCACATTTCGTTTATCCATTCATCCATCAGTGGACATTTGGGTTGTTTCCACCTTTTGTCCATAGTGGACAATGCTGCTATGAACATGAGTATCTGTTTGTGTCCTTGCTTTCCGTTCCTCTTATGTATGTCCAGAAGGGTAATCGTGGGATCACAGGGTGGTTCTATTTTTGATGTCGAGGGAGTGCCTTACTGTTACCCACAGTGACTGCACCATCTTACAGTCCCGCCAACAGTGCATGAGGATTTCAATCTCTCCACACCCTCATCAACATTTACTTTCCATTTTTTCCTATTACATTTTTATAGTATCCATCCTAATGGATGCAAAGCAATAGCTTATTTTGGACTGACTTGCATTTCCCTAATTAGTGTCAGCTCAGCATTTCTTTCTTTCTTTTTTTTTTTAAGATTTTATTTATTTATTCGACAGAGATAGAGACAGCCAGCGAGAGAGGGAACACAAGCAGGGGGAGTGGGAGAGGAAGAAGCAGACTCCTAGCAGAGGAGCCTGATGTGGTGCTCGATCCCATAACGCTGGGATCACGCCCTGAGCCAAAGGCAGACGCTTAAGGACTGCGCCACCCAGGTGCCCCCAGCTCAGCATTTCTTATGTGTCTATTGGCCATCTGTGTGTCTTCTTTGAAGGAATGTCTATTTAAATTGGGTTATTAACTTTTTTATTGTTAAGTTCTTTATATATTTTGTAAATCAATTCCTTACCAGATAGATACATCATTTTAAAATATTCTCTCCATTCTATGGCTTGCCTTTTCACTCTGATGATACAGTCTTCTGATGCACAGAAGTGTTTAATTTTGATGAAGTCCAATTTACCTATATTTTAATTTATTGCCTGTGCTTTTGGTATCATATTTAAGAAATCACTGTTGAATGCAATGTTATAAAACTTTTCTCCTGTATCAACTTTCAAGTTTAGGCCTCTTATCCATTTTGAGTTAATTTTTATTTATGGTGTGAGGTAAGGATCCAGTATCATACTTTCGCGTCATACCCATCCTTTGAATTAGGATAACATGGTGTTGATTTCAGTGTGGTTGTCCCCCTTTTGTAAATGTGTACACAGAGGCTTGGAGTAGTTTGTGCCTGTCCCCGGTCCCTCAACTAGATAAAGCAGTGATAGTTCAAATATGGTTAGCTTTATTCCAGTCTCAGGCTCAGGAATAGCCCACACACGTGCCGGAACTCGGGCCAGGGTAATAATTTGGACTCGCTGTCCCTGTATTATAATGCACATCCTAGAATGGAGTTCTGTTTGTAATGCATGCATTGCCCATTGTTCATTGGGGATGATCGTGTCTACATTCTAATGTTTGTGATTAAATAGTCATTGAAACAAATTCAACTCGTGGATGATGTCAAAAGCCTCTAATGCTCATTGTCCCTCATTTGCCAGAGTGTAGGTAAACTAGAATGAATGGTGAGGGGAAAGTTACCCACGACCAGAGAGACCTCGCTGGGTGAGCCAGGCCCCACAAGCAGCATGTGTGTCTCACTATTCGTAACCACTGACATGTGTACAGCTCTTTACTGCCGGCCAAGACCATGCACGTTCTCTGTTGTTGCCCCCTTATTCAGTACTCACTTGCTCATTGACTGAGTGAGGACTGGTGCGCCTCAGAGCACCGAGAGGAGAAAGGCAGCATTTCTGAGTTTGGGAGCTCACAATCCATGATGGGAGTTACGTTTGCTCAGGATGGCTGTGCAGGTGGGAACAGAATGAGGGAAGCACCAAGGGGCTCGAGGACCACACCCCAGGGAGAAGCGCTGGAGAATAGTTAGTAGAGCAGGTGGCAGCCCCACCGAGACTCTGAGGATGAGCAAGGCGAACATTTCCTGCAGCGCTCACTCTGGGTCAGGGACTTGTACAGATACACACTGACAGAACCTCATGATACCCCCTTAGAGTGCGTTTTCATTCTAACTTTCAAGTAAGGACATGGCTCGGGCAAGATGACATGTCCAGCACAATCTGCAGATAGTGAGGAAGACAAAAGCAGTGGACAGATTGTGCCAAGGCCCAGGGCCAGAGAGACATGACCCTGTCCGAGGAATGGGAGGACTCGTGAGTCAGCTACACAGGTCATGGTGAAGTGATGGGCTGAGTTCAGGCACTTGGACCTGCTGTAGGCAGGGACTACTTGGTGAGGGCTCAGTGGACATCAGTGGGACCATGTAACCCCTGAATAGTGTTCGAAAGACACTAGGTATGCATCGTTTGTGCATTTTTGTGGTTAGAAGACCCATAGACTTACCAGCTTTTCAGTGGGCTGAAAGGTTGACAGAACCATCAAGCAGGAGATAATCACTAAGGAATCTTAACTGGGGGATAGCCTTAGAATTATTTTCCTTGTGGCCCAGTGAAAGCAGGGCATGTTCAAGGCAGGGTGGCCCCTTGTTGCCCCATGCAGTGAGGGGCTGATGGCCTCATCCAGCACCCTCTGTGCACACTGACCCCCATATGAGGTTCCACGAAGGAAGACGTTTGGGCTGCCTTGCAGCCCTACGCCCGTGGCGTGTAACCCAGGGCCTGGCAAGGGGTAGACGCACGATTCCTGTTTGTTGAATGAAGTTATTGGACGCGTGTGTCTGTGATGCCTGGATACTTACATGAAGGTAAAAATTAAGGCATGAAAACAAGCAAACAAGCGAGGGGTCGAATGTATTTAAAAAAAAAGGGGAAACATCAGAAGGGCAAGTGGAATGTCAGCAGGAACCAGAAATGTGTATTTCCTACTCCCTGCTTCCCTGAAATGAAACCAATGGCTTGTAATGAATTAGCAGCAAGGGGGGACGTGGGGTCTGATGGCACAATGCCCGGGTCACCCGGCCCTCGTGTCTGCAGTCGGACAGCCCACTGTTCCCTCAGGGATGCGAGTGTCCTTGAAACCAGAATAGTCCCGTTCTGTGAACCAGGAGCATTATGTTTCCCATAAGCCAACAGATGGGACCTGGCACAGTCAACTGGCCGGCTTCTAGAAACAAAATGGGAGGGTAAACGATTATTTCAAAGGAGCTCGGGCATGCTGCCCGTTAACCTGCAAACACGCTGAGTGCCGCACACGCTTCTGACACGGGCTCGCCGCGTGGCAGCCGGGACAGGGTGTTTCTCTAACGGGTGACCCGAGAAGGAGGGACATGCTGCCTGGAGCCGAGCCAACGGGAATGGGAGTGATGACTAAGGACCGTAATGAAGTACACCCTCAAAGGAGTTGTCCATTGGGCCATCCAAAAAGAACATTCTGTTTTCCTTTAATTATCTGTCGTTGCTCCTTCTCTTGTAGGGAGGCGAGTGGTACAGACGTGTGTCTCTTTCGCTGCCGCCCTCAAACTCCATCCTGCTGCTGGGCTTAGCCTGCGGAAGAGAGAGAAGCCTTCCAGATGTCAGCCACGTGGGAAGGAACCATCGCGGTCCATGCTCACAGCCTTGTTCCGGCTGAGCGCCACTTCATGCCGTTCGCTGGGTCCCGGAAGGACGGGCTTCGCTGCTGCCCTGAAGGGTGGGGCCCAGGCAGGACACTGCTGGGGAGCAGGTGTAAGGGAACTAATACAGATGTCGTAGATGCCTACACGTACCCCACTGATGACCTAGTGACTGCTCAGTTTGGTCCAGGCAGGGACTAATGCACTGATCAGAGGTAACATCACTGGGTCCTGCCTCTCCGAACCATCACCGCCTTGTGCCACATTCACTCACGCATGACACGGCGATTCAGCCACCGTTCTTGCCACAAGTGTGTCTAGCACGAGGCCTCCACGTGTATGAGATGCTGCCCCTGCCCCTCAGGATGTTACAGGTGGATTCGCGGAGACCCAAACGTGGACACGCGGATCACACGGTGAGCAGGGCGTGGGAGGAGCAGTGGGCGGAGTCTGGGGACGGTCTGTCCAAGGTGTGTGAGCTGGTTTGGTAGACGCTGTCGTAACTGTGCTGGGACTCGTTCTAAGCCAGTGTGCTAAGACGTGCAGACAGGCACGTGACTGCCCTGCAGGACCAAGTTTATACTCGAGGCACGGCCACCGGGCAGGGCCATGCTGGGAAGCACTGGGGACGGTCGGGAGGCAGAGGGAGCGACGGGAAAGTGTGATTTCCCAGGGAAGGAAAGGACACGGCAGGGTGAGCAGGCTTAGGGCCCCCTGGGGTGTGGGGACTGCCCCTGGTGTCTGGCCCAGAGTGTGAGGGCTACAGAGGAGGGGTCTGGGGGTGGCGTGCATTTGCAGGGTGAGCTCTGGGTCGTTCACTGCGGGAACTGGCTGGCCCTGGGTGGGCAGGCAGCGAGGCCCCAGATGTCAGAGCATCAGACACCCGGAGAATAAGAGACATGGTTAATAGGTATGTAGGTAGGTGTCTTTCCTGCGGGCCAGAGGGGAAAGGGACCCGGGTGGGAGGCACAGGCGGTAGCACTAAGTTTGTGGGTGGATGAACCAGTCTGTATTTCTGGGGTTCACTTAGCTGCTGGGTGGTGCGTGTTCTCTGCAGGAGGAAGAAGGATGGCCATGGGCCTGAGGCTGGATGAGAGCAGGGGAAGAAAGCATGCTGCGCAGACATGAGGCCTCTGCGGGCAGGAGGGCAGCCGAGGGCCAGGGTGCCGGGTCCCTCCCACACACACCCCTGGTCCCCCAGCTGCTATCTACTTGCTCTCAGCTCAGCTCATGGAGCATCTCGTGGCTCTTTCACGACGTGGAATCCGGAAATTCGTCCACTGGGAGAGGGGAGGCACACATGCAGGTGGGGAAGGTGAAGTTGGAGATCAGGGACTGGCAGCCCAAGCACCGGCCCTGGAAGCCCACCTGGGCCCGGCTCACGGAGACAGACACCTGCCGCTTCGTTATCAAAGCCTGTTTCCATACCTGCGGGACAGAGACAGCCCTGACACGCACACTCTGGGGGCGATGGGTGAGCGACGGCATGTCCAGTCCTTGACCGCCTGTGCACGAACTGTGAGCAGAGGAAGGTGTCCCCCTGGAGCGAAGGCCCCTGTCACCACGCCACAAGCAAGCGACGTGTGCCAGGCACCAAGCACTGCTCTGCACGTGGAAGCTCACAAGAGCTTCCCCATATATAGCGAGTCACTCAGATTTCCCGTGCGGAAGCTGTAGGTTACCTGTGTAACTCTGGCAAGACGGGCTAGAGATCGGGTGCGTCTGGACTCCCTGAACCAGCACAGCTGGACACCGGCCTGAACCCAGGGCTGTAACCAGAAGCCAGAGTGCAAGGTCCAGGTGCAGGGGCATGGGGTGGCCCCACTTCCTCGTGACGGGAGAGCCACATGCTGGGGTGCCTGCTGTTTCCAAGCTGTTCCCCCAGCGGTGCAGGAGAGGACGTCACCTCGGCTCCCCTGCGGCATCTGCCCGGTCATCTGCTCCTGACACCTGCTGCCTTACGGGAAAGTGAAGGTCGTTTAATCCCCTCCCCCACCTACTCACTGCCTGCACTTCCTCTAATGGACTCTTTCTGCTCTTTACCTTTATTCTATTTTACAAGGACATGGGGAACAGTGAAATGCCTCCTCATTCACCCCTGGGTTCTCTCACACAAATTAGCATAGGGTGTGGGGCGGCTGGGTGGTCAGCTGGTGAAGCATCTGACTCTTGATTTCTGCTCATGATCTCAGGGTCGTGAGATCAAGTCCTGCATTGGGCTCTATGCTCAGCGGGGAGTCTGCTTCTCCCTTTCCCTCCGTCCCCTGCACATGCTAACTTTCCATCTCTCTCTCTCAAGTAAATAAATAAAATCTTTTTAAAAAATTAAAGTAGAGAGGGTTTCCTCCGTGAGTATGATTTGGGGTCTGCAAAGGATAATTTTATGCACAAAATTATATGCATGAAAAAGGAATCTTTAAAACGTGTATCTCAAAAAAAAAAACCCAAAATGCCTAATAAAAAATATAGATTAAAAAAGTTTGAACAATTGTATATTTAAAGGGATATTCTTATTAGGCTCAAAGTGAATGTCTTTTTGGTTTTCCTTCCTCAGAATGACGGGTTTCCTAAATTCAGCTTCTAGCTTAGATTCTCGCAAATTCCACTCCCGAGAGTTGTCCTACTTTTTGGAGGTGCAATTTACACAGACATTTTGCATTAACGAATTAGTTCACTGCACGTAATTTGATTTGTGTTTAAAAGGCAGAAAGCCGTACTGAGGTCTGAATCCTAAGGCCATCTTAGAAAAATAAACTAGGTATCCTTGGCCATGGAGAGAATCACAGGCCATGAATGACTTTGAAATTGCCACAAGATGCATGGGCTCCCGAGCACCGGGCACATTGAGTTCTCCGAGGCACATTTCCTACGCCTCTGAGTCCTTAGATCCTTCTAGATTCACCCTCAGTGGGTATCTCTCTCTACGCTCTCACACTCTGGTCCCCGCAGACCCTCCGTGTTCTGCACGCTGTCGGAGAATCACGGCAACACCTGACCTCAGTCAATGACCGTAAAGGTGTTCTCTGTGTGCAGTGACCCGGCTTCCTACCACTCCCCGAGCCCGTTCTCTTCGTGTGTTTAGTAGCGGCCTTTAGACGTGTCCATGAAACAAGCCGGCAAAGAGGTTTGCCTTCCTGGAGCACGTGGTTTAGGGGGGTGAAAGGGAAATCAAATGAAGGAGAGAAACAGGGTGCCGTAGGTATGGGGAGGGCAGGGTGGGGGGAGGCGCCCGAGGAGGCCTTGTGCCAGCACGCCCGTGCGTAGACGGGAGCGCATCCCTGGCGCACAGGCCTCGTGGGTGGTGTCCGTGGAGAAGCCAGGGCAGGGAGCTGACCGCACGTTTGAAGTCGGCGGTGGGGGTGGATAAAGAGGCAGGTCCTTCGGGGTCTCTGGACCGTTGACACCAAAGAGGATGGGGCGGCTTGAGTGTGCAGGGTTCCCAGCAGAGGAGGGGGGCGCTGGCTGAAGTTTCCCCTGGGCCCAAACTGGGAGGGTGAGGGACGGTGCCACGGGGATAACCCAGGAGGGACATGTCGGTGGCCTGGGAAAGAAGGGGCAGCAGTGGGTCCCTGAGAAGTGGTCATATTTACATCCTGGGAGGGCAGCTGACACGGACTCCACAGAGCGTGGATGTGGCTGTGGGAGAAGGGGAAGGGGTGGCCTGGGGTGGCCTGGGGCCCCAGGGGGAAATGGAGGGGCCGCTTGGGGAGAGAAGAGCACTCCCCGCAGGGGTTTGGAAGGTGTGGTGCCCCCTGTCACTTTCCCCCAAATCCCCCAAGCCTCCCTCAGGGGGGGCCTCCTGGAGATGCATGCAGGTGCCTATGGGAGACCGGGAGCAGAGGAACGCCCCCCCAGCACTGAGCGGCCTGCCAGCAGCGCTCGCTGCATGGCTGCAATACACTCATGCTCTCTAATCCCCCTGCCCTACACTGCCGGCAGTGTTCCTGGGGTTGGGGACACGCATGACCAAGGGTGCGATGGCCTGGTGGCACTCAGGTCAGGGACTCCAAAATGCTGGACTCAGAACTGAGCTGCACGCACCGTGAGAGTGTGGTGGCCGTTAGCCACCTTCGTGAAGCATCTAGTTTTTGCAGTGCGCTTGGTAAGTAAAGACTGTGTTGGATAGACTTCAGCTGGACAGGTAGGAGCCGTCGTTACCCGCATCGTGCCCGGGAGGAAATGTGCAGGAAGGGGCTGAAGCACGATCCACCCCTTGTCCCGTGAGACCTTGGACTCCGTTGATCCATGGGCCCTGATTACATCTTTAAACGAACTTGATCGTTTAGACTAGTTCTAGAGGTGTGCAAAATTGCACAGATAATACAGAGAGGTCTCGCCTACCCTGCACCCCCTCCCCCCGTGTTAATGTCTTGGCATTAATACAGCATACTTGATGCCGTGAATGGACCAATGTGGACCCACGAGCATGAACTGAAGTCTGCGGGGTGTGCAGATCGCCCCGGTTTTCCCTTCATTCCTCCTGCTTCTGTTCCGGAATCTCACCCAGGACCCCTCGTGATTCTGGCCCCGTCTCCCCAGGCTCCTCGAGGCTGGGACGGCTTCTCCGATGCTCCTTGTGTGTTTTGATGGTGTTGAGTCTTCCGGGTCCAGCGTGCTGTGGACTGTCCCTCAACAGGGGTTGTTCTGGGGTCTTTTTCATGATTAGGCTGAGGTTATGGATTTGGGGGGGGAAGCCACAGAGAAAAACGTCATTTTTGACATGACTTTCCGGTATGATTCATCCCAGTTGGTGATTCCATGATCCTGTGGCTAAGGTCGTGTCTCTCTGCTGTCAAGTCACTTTTCCTTCCTGTCTTTCAAGGCGAAGGGCTTTGGAAAGAAGTTACTATGTGCAGCTTACACTTAAAGAGAAGGGGCTTTACATTTTTTTCCAAAGAGACTTTATTTATTTATTTGGGAAACAAAGGGAGAGAGTGGGGGGAGGGCCCAAGGGAGAGGAAGAAGCAAGGAGCCTGACGCGGGGCTTGATCCCAGGACCCTGGGATCATGACCTGAGCCGAAGGCAGACGCTAAACCAACTGAGCCACCCAGGTGTCCCTCCACTTTATGTTTTTAAAAGAAAAAGAATTCAGGAATAGTCCGAGGTTAGAATTTATAAGTTCGTGTGCAAAATCTGCTTTTGTTCCCTAAAATAAATAGGCTCCTGGTCATGACCTTAAAATATTGATGTTGATACCAAAAGAAGGGTGCAGGTCAGTGCTGAAAACTCAGGAGGAGAGGCACGGACTTGCATATTGTCTGATCCCCGCAGGAAGGCCACGGAAGCTGCCTTCATCGTGCGTTTGCATTTACGTCTAAGTGTGGCCAGTGGTTCTGGGGTTAAGTTAAGTCTCTTTCACTAAATGTCCACGTGACAGTGACAATTACCTGCCCGGCTCCGAGTCTCCAGGCTTTATCAGCCAAAACCGGGGCAACAGACAGACAGACCACACTGGGTACAGCCACGTGTTAGCAGGCACAGCACTTTAAGACGGTGTAGGGATGGCATCCTTTGGGGTGTGGATTCCCTGTTGGTCACAGAGCTTTCCCACCCCCGTTCCCTTCCACCGAGGCTGTGCCCTCTCAGGCAGGGTCTGCCTGGCCCTGGACCCTCTGAGTTTTCTATGAGTGCGTCTCTTCCAGGGAAGCCTGTGTGTTATGAATAATGTCTCAGCACAGATTTGGAAAGCCTTTCCAGGAAACTGTTAGGCAAGAAGATACTGAGAAGAGAGTTTTGCTGGGATGAGAGTTTCTTGCCATCTCTCGCCCCTGAAGATTTCCCAGTGGTCAGTCTCCAGCGCGCTTACACAACAGCCAGCCTGGGGATCCGGGGCCAGCGGGACACGAGTCATGGGCTCGAATCACCTTATAAGTACGCCGTGTAACTGCTCCCTTCCTTCAGGGACCACTTCTGGTGTTGCCGAAAACATGCTGACCAGCAGTCCCGGGCCTCGTGAGGAGCCGGCTTTCCCCTCTCTCTCCGCCGCTGTGACCGGCCCCTCCTCCTCCCCGGAGTGGAGGCTCATGAGTGCCTCTCCATGCACACCCTGTGCAAGGGCTCTCCCAGAGCTGGTTGTGCACGGAATCCGGTCTAAAGGCTTGTGACCTCCAAACTGGGGATTCCAGCCCCAATCCCAACGCCCCGTGTGGGACTACCGTGCGCCCGACGTCAGTGGACCGATCTTCCAGCACCTGTCACGGGGGTTCTCCTAGCAGAGGTGTGTGTGCTTGGACAGGCAGAAGGTCGGCAACCACGCTTCCTCAGTGTCGCTTTTTGGCACTTCACCAAAACATCGGGTTTAATAATCGCTGTCTTAGAATCCTGCAGTCTTAGACATAGACAGAGGGATTTGATAAATTCCAATTAATCATTTTTTTTCCCTTTTATGGATCCTACTTTTGGTGTCCATGGTTCTGGATACTTTCTCCTAAAATTTTTACACTATTTATCTGAATTAATTTTTGTATAAAGTATGAGATTTAGGTCACGTGTCAGTTTGTTTTGCCTGTGAATGTCGAATCGCCCAATGACACCATGTTTGGGAAGGGCTGTCCTTTCCCTGCTGCATTTGCACTCAGGCTGAAAAGCCGTCGGGCTCACCTGTGTGGGTCTATTTCTGGGTCCACATTCTTCTCTTCGACCTGTGTGTCTGTCTGTGTGTCTGACACTGGCCCGCAGTCTTGATTAGCAGAGCTGCATAATAAGTCTTGGTTTCCTGGGGCGCCTGTGTGGCACAGTCTTTAAGCATCTGCCTTCGGCTCAGGGCGTGATCCCGGCGTTCCGGAATCGAGTCCCACATCAGGCTCCTCCACTGGGAGCCTGTTTGTTCCTCTCCCACTCCCCCTGCTTGTGTTCCCTCTCTCGCTGGCTGTCTCTCTCTCCGTCAAGTAAATAAATAAAAAATCTTTAAAAAAAAATAAGTCTTGGTTTCCTGCACTTTATTCTTCTTTTTCAAGACTGTCTTAAGTATTTGCCTCTCCATACTTATTGAAAACAATCGGTTGTGTATATCTATAAAAACCTTTGCCAGATTTGGGTTGGAATTGCAATGAAACTGTTTATCAATGTGGGAAGAATCAGCATCTTTATTCTACTGAATTTTCTGATCTAGAAACACGGTGTAGCTCTCCATTTATTTAGATATTTTTATTTATTTCATAAACATTTTGCACTTTTCAGGATACAAATCCTACATATGTCTTGTAGACAGACTCCTACAGATTTCATTTTTTCCAGCAATGGTAGGTGGTATTGTAATTTAAATTTTGGTGTTCACGTGTTCATTGCTGGTTTACAGAAATACAACTGATTTGTGTGTGTGTGTGTTTCTTTGTATCCTGTCCACTTTATGAACTCACATATTAACTCTAGGACTTTTAAATTTTTTTTTCATTTTTGTATTAAATTTTGGGGGATATCTACACAGATAATCAATCATGGCATCTGCAAATAGGGATAGTTTTATTTTTTTCCTCCAACTCATGTCTTTCATTTCTGTTTCTTGCCTTACTTTACTTGTCAAAACTCCAGGAATATGTTGAATAAAGAGAGCAGACTCCCCTGTCTTGGTCTTGGGAGGAAAATCTATCCCCACCACGTACGACGTGAGTTGCAGATTTTTGGTAGATGTTCTTTGATCAAATTGGGGAGATGCCCCATCTTCCTATTTTTCTGAGAGTTTTTGTCATGAAGGGGCGTTGAATTTTTTAAAAGATTTATTTATCTATTTATTTTAGAGAGAGAGCACAAGCAGGAGGGACAGAGGGAGAGGGGAAGCGAATGTCAAGCAGACTCTGCTCTGAGCACAGAGCCCCATGCGGGGCTCCATCCCAGGACCCACTGAGATCATGACCTGAGCAGAGGCCAAGAGTCAGATGCTGAAACAACTGCACCACCCAGGAGCCCCTAGGCATTGAGTTTTGACAATTTTTTTTTTTTTGCACCGATGGATTTTTATCACGTGACTGTCCGTCTGCTACCTTGGCGTGGTGGACCACGCTGGTGCACCTGCTTCCCTACGAGGGGATTCCAGCCCCTCTCGGTTCCCATGCTGGTGCACCTGCATCCCTATGAGGGGATCCCAACCCCACCTGTTCCCACGCTGGGCACCAGCATCCCTACAAGGGGATCCCAACCCCACTTGGTCCCTCTGTATAATTCTTCCATGTGTTGACAGACTAACATTTTATTATGAGGGTTTGCACCTGATAGAAGAGCAATCCCCATCTGCAGTTTTCTGTTTTTGTGCTGTTTTCTCCTGGTTTTGGTATCCGGGGAATGCTGGTTCACAAAGAGTCAGGAAGTGTCCCCTCCGCCTCCAGAAGCGGGAAGAGATTATGCACAACATATACAAATTCTTCTTTAAGGTTCCGTAGAATTCCCCAGTGACCCTGTCTGGGCCTGGGGATTTCTCTTTGGGGAATTTTGGAATTATAGATTTAATTTCCTTTACCCGAGAGAGCTCTTTCAGTTACCTATTTCGTGTTTAGTGAGTTGTGGCAGCTTGTGCTTTTTGAGAAATTAACAATCTTCCCTACATTGTCTGAGTTGTGTGTGTAGAGTTCTGTGTGCGTAGGGCTGTGTGTCCCTTCCCCTTTCTTCCAATGCCTGTGGGGTCTGCAGGGATCCCCTGGTTTCCTTCGGGAGGTTGGTGCTGTGCCCACCGCTCTTCCCTCTGTCCGTCCTGCTGTCAGTCCTCAGCTTCATTGCACGGTGTGTGT
Organism: Ursus arctos; assembly: GCF_023065955.2. Lineage (NCBI taxonomy): Eukaryota > Metazoa > Chordata > Mammalia > Carnivora > Ursidae > Ursus > Ursus arctos. The sequence goes on along the minus strand of NW_026622985.1, from coordinate 8,577,438 downwards.
TTCATGGATTTTTCTGACTGTTTTCTGGACTGATTTTTCTTTACTGTTTTTCAAGGTCACCGATCTCTGTGCTTCTCTTTATGATTTCGTTTCTCCTGCTTGCCTCAGGTTTATTCTGATTTTTGTTCTTGATAATGGGGTAGAACTGCCCATTCCGTAAGGTCAGGCCCGAGTGCCTCCTCTTCTTGTGCTGAGATTTCTGTTTCCCGTGTGTCTTCTTCATGTCCGTGATCACGTTCTGAAGCATTTCGAGGCTGGCTGCTCCAAAGCTTTGCTGGATCCTTCTTGCACCTCTTCTGGCACCTGTTGGGGTTTTTTTTTACACTCCAGTTGAGATGTTCCTGGTTCTTGGTGTGACCACTGATCGTCTATTGAAATCTAGACATTTGGGGTGTTACGTTATGACACTCTGGCTCGTGTTTAACCCTGGTCTGTTTGAGTGGCTTCTCCGCTGGGGGAGCAGAACTGTGCTCCCTGCTGCGGGAACTACAGATGTCGAGGTGCCCACCTAGTGGGGGGGTCCTCGCTCTGCTGGGCGGAGGAGGGGTTCTCGATATCCACCAGGCCTCTGCTTTGACCACTAGGCCAGGAGGGCTCACTCTGCCCCTGGGGCCTCCACTGGTGGAGAGGTGGTCCTACTCTCCAGCAGGCCCGCTCCAACCTTATCCCTGCCTCATGCTCAGCCCGCGCCTGAAGGTCTCCTGTGAGCGTGCGCGCTCTGCCCAGTCCCGGTGCTTGCAGGTTTGGTTTTGGACATCAGGGGGCCCTGTTCCTCCTGCCGGCGCTCTATGTGCTGTGTCTGTCCGGCAGGTGGGAGAGGAGCTCCTGTCCTTCCGCTCCACTCTTCTCTCCCTGATCAGAGCACTAATGCGTTTGTGGATAATCATGCCTCATTTCTTATAAGCAACAGTCCCATAAAATGAACAAAGTTTACCTTCATATATAAAATCAGAGAGAAATCTTTTCATCCGAAGTTCAAAATTCCTTTTTCTCCTTACCTATTTTACTGAGGTATAATTGACATCAAGTGCCTTTAACAGAGTCAATAGTTCAGTCACCGCATGTGAGATTAAAAAATCTGAACTTAAAATTGGATTTCTCTATTGCTAGGCCCCCCCAAACTGTGTCACTAAGTTCCTGTCCTAGTTCATGATGACTCACATTTTAGAGAGTTTCACATGGGCAAAAGTGATTGCACCTCTGCTTTCTAGAGCTTTCGTCGGTGTATTTGAGCTCTGCCATGCATGTGTGTTCCGTCTGCTTGCAGCGTCTGGGAGGCACGTGGCAGCTGTGTCCCAGGGGTAGCTCCCGAAAACAGTTAGGTTCCATAAACAGTTTCACTTACCTGCCTACAGCTATCAGCAGACGACACTTGCAAATAAGGAACAAGGCCGTGCATCGAGAAGTCTCCCTAAACACCGGCGGGTTGGCCACTGAAGAGCCTTACCAGCTGGTCACACTAAGGTCAGATGCCCCGGGTCAGCATCTGCTCCTGATTTTGCAGGTTTGAAACCCTAGGTTTCTCTGTGTGTCAGAGCAGCGGAGGCTGACCCCTTCAGCAAAGACTTCACGGAGCCCGGGTCTCTTCCAGTGCCGCCTGCCGAAAGCTCAGAGCTCCTTCCATGTCTCGTCCGAGAACCGACCCTGCAGGCGGGTGTGTGGGGACGGCTCACGGCAGGTGCCAGAACTCTCGGCCCCGAACTCATGCCTGTGTCTCTCTCTCTCTGGGCTCACACGGTCTTCCCTGGGACAGCACCGCTCACTCTTGCCAGGACCCGACCCCTTCTCCCTGCTGCTGCCTGCTGAGCAGGGAGCCCGAGGTGGGACTCGATCCCAGGACTCTGAGATCATGACCTGAGCCAAAGGCAGATGCTTAACTGACTGAGCCACCCAGGCACCCCACGTTCTGGCATTTTGAATGGCCTCCTATTTAATATTCATGGGTGCAGTTTTCATGTTCATTCTCAGTAGTCGTTGGGCAGTGTCTGTAAGCTCCTAAGAGTCAAAGCTCCTACTTGGGCCATTTGCCTACGCAGGTGACTCAACCTTGGACCTTGGGTGTCCACAGACTCCCCGCACTACCATGGGCTCCCAGGCACAGCGATGCCTACAATTCCTTCTTCCTTCTCTTCCCAGGTTGCGTGGCCCACCTTCTCTGCTCTGCCGTTTGCACCACTAGGACCATGGCTGTGCCTCTGATGTCTTAGTGGAATGACCTGGAAGCCTTCATAGGACAGACAGCTGGGCCAGCCCCAGGGGCTCCGATTCACTGCCTGGGGCGGGAGCTGGCAGCTCCCTTCCTAACCAGGAGCAGGTGGGGTGAACCTGTTGGCCCCGAGGCCCAGACAGCATTCAGGGAGCTGCCGTGGCCTGGCCACTTTCTCAAGGGATGTGGGGTTTGAGGACGTTTGGACCCTGTCCTCTGTCTTCTTGCCTCCCAACTGCTTTCCAGAGCACCCGTCCAGGTGACCCCACCATCGGCAATGAGGCCACTCACACAGAGAGTTTATAAACTGCTCAGAGTAACCAGTAGACTTGAAAGCAAAGGTGATTTTCTGCAGAGCGTGTCCACGTTTTCGTGGTTTAAAGTAATGCATCTGGTTCCCTGCTCCCTCTCCTGCAGGGTGCGCATCTGCACGTGAGCCTGCTGTCCAGGGCACAGGTCGAGCTCTTTCCATCGGCTGGTTTCTGAGCTGGGACGTGATCTGCTCTGACTGCCAGGCCATGGCGGTTCACCCCCGGCTCCTCCAAACCTCAGCTAACTCTTCCCAAATCTCTGTTCGCTGGCCAGGAGTGCGGCTCGGACTTAAACACAGGCTCCTGCTTTACGCTCACAGGGGTTTGTTTAGAAAAACACTCTCAGAGGTTTTATTTGTAAATATAATTTACCATTGAGTGCCTCCTTTCACGTGTGAAATTCACCCACCTTTCAGGTCTTTATATAGCCATGTACTTAAGAAACACGGGTTGATTATCAGCTCACATGCAGCCCAGTGCTTTCATTTTTTTAAAATATCAACTAAAAACTTCACATTTATCCTTAATAGGGATTAATTGTATTTTTATCCTTTGTCTAATGTCTGGATTTTAATGGTGTTGATCTTTGAAGCTGAATGGTCTTAATTAACGCTCTTGGTCACCATTCAGTTACCTTCGTTGCGGAAACATAAGAATCAGACCGGCGAGAGACCAAGTGACACTCGGAGAAGTAGAAGAACTCGGGTTTATTTTACACCGGTGGGCCCAGAGGAACTTATGCACAAAATTCTGGGCCCCGGGCAATGGGGTTATAGGGCTTTTATAGGGCACTGCAGGCAGTCAGGCTCCAAGGGCTATGCTGACTCTGGAAGATGGGTTGAAACTGGGGGAGTGGGGGCTGCTTCAGGCGGGAACAGTAGTGCAGGGAGCCTGCGGCGGGGAGCCTGTTTATAGAAACAGAAAAGGGCTGGTTATCTCTTGCTCCCTGTAGGGCTTCTGGTTATCTCTAGCTTATTGATGGTAACTTTCCATCTTCTGGGGCCTCCTGGCCTGGGCTTGTTCTGGGCAATTTTCCTCTTCACCTTGACGGACCGCCTGGCTTCTCCCTCACGCCCTGAGGATGGGCCCGGCAGGCAGGACGGGAACGGCGGCAGGGGCCAGGGCCTGACGGTGAAGCCCGCTGCTCTTCATCCCATCTCCATCTGCATCGCTGTCTGGAATCGCATCACAACACACGCCAAGGCAACTACCTGAAAATCAATACCTTGCCTTACGTCTGAGATATTCCAAAAACGCTGTTTAAAACTCTGGCAAAATGAATGATTCCACCTGCACGCCATTCCCGTGTTCTGCACCCGGGGGAAGGCCCATGGATTTCCCGTTCTTACTGAGAGTGAATTCGTGCAAGTTGCCGGTGACCATCGTTACCTGCATTTTTGTGTCCTAAATCCAGCTGTAAGCTGATCTCCTCTCATCTCCCTAGATTTCACCAGGGACCAAGGCAAAGCTTCCCAGCTCACAGATTCTCCCAGCATCTGCTGGCCCCTTTCCGGAAGATTCCTTGTGATTTGCAGATGATCCATTCTGGTTTCACCGTACAATGTTGCCAGGATGGAGGGCGTCCCAGCAAACAGAAAGCTACACGTGACCGTGTGTCCTCCAGTCCCCCAAACACCTGCCGACCCCGCCATGGCCGTTCCTCTTCACGGAGAGTTTCCCGTCTTCTCTGATTTTCTCCAGGGAGGTGACTTGGTCAGCATGCCCAGGAGGGGACAGCCAAGGCAGGCACGGGGTCTTTCCAAACCAGACTCCGTATGTGCTCAGTGGAGTAAGTGAAAGGGGGTCAGATGATTCTTCTTTTCTCCACGTCCACTCTGAGTGACAGTAAGTGAAACGAACTTGAACTTCAGGGGCTGGAACATGAGTTAGCTCGTTTTTTATTTTTGTTTTTGTTTTTATTTTTCCGCCCAGATGTTTATTATTCATCATTTTCCGGACCAAGCCAAGTTTTCTTTAAAACCAAGATATATTTCTTTGCTTTAAAAAAACAAAAAGCAAATAATATCGCTTTATATAAATAATGGATTTGGAACGCTGAAGATTGGAATGCTTGCCAGAATCATAAATCACCGAAGCAAATAATGGTCTTTTTATTACTTTAAAAACTAAACCAACATCCAGGCTATTTAACTAGGAATAAAAATAAAAATGAGTTTGGAAGGGTTGGAGTTTATTTCAGATAAACATCAATTTTTTTTTTTTTTAATTCTGATCCAAAATCGTTCTGCGTCCAGCAGGGGCTCGCAATCATATCAGCTCTGGTTTCCCGTGAAGCTGAGTGTCTTCCTGTTTACTCCCAGTGGGATCTTGCAACTGTTCAGCACTGACTTTCCTTCTGTTGGCCTCAGACCACCGATCGGTGGCAAGAAAATAAAAGGGCCCCAAAGCGTTTCACTCTCAAGTCATTCAAATCCAAGATGTGTTAGGTACACCAATCAGCTGTTCCGTAAGCTCTGTTTCTGAACCAGCTTTACTAACGTATGCGTGCCTATAAAATACAATCTCAGGATTTCTTCCACGGGGTAGATTTCTGAGAAGCAATCGAATGTTCTTGGCCTGGTTGTGGCTCCGTGTTTTCAGTGCAGGTGATGGCTCGCACTGGGGCCTTTCGGTTCTTGGGCTCTGACCAGAGCACACCTCAGAGTCATGGGGTGGACGAGCGCCCCACCCAGGACGGCAGCACCAGCCGTCCACGTACCCCGACAAGAAAACACCCTCCATCTTGCCATCGTGTCCCCAAGGCCACACTTGTGGAAGTCATCGGATGAGCTCTGAGGAGTCCCTCGGGAATACAAGGAAGATCCCCCCTGAGCCAATGGGTTCCCCTCCATCCAATCTGCACTCTCTGCCTTCTCCCCTTACAACAAGCTCCAGTATGGGGAAGGAAAACACGTATGTTCAACAACCAGTTTGATGCGGAAAGTACATCGTTACCATAATAAAGGCAGAGACTGCAGAAATACAGCTCACTTCATAGATTCCCAAGGTGAGTTCAGAAGTAAGCCCAACACTACATAAAGAGCTAGTGACGTGCTGTATGGTAATATGACATACAAAAAAAAAAAAAAAAACAAAACAAAAAGAGTCAAAAGAACAAAAAAAACCACCAAAACAAAAAACAAAGAACGAACAAAAAAACCAAAGGTAATCCTAGTGTGCCCCTTGGGGTGGAAAAAAGAAACACTGAGACTTCAGTTCACGATAAATTATTTAAGAACCAATCGTTTATGTTACTATTTAAAATAAATAGGCTGGTGATGGGTAGTAAGGAGGGCACGTATTGCATGGTGCACTGGGGGTTATACGCAACTAATGAATCGTCGAACTTTACATCGGAAACCAGGGATGTACTGTATGGTGACTAACATAATATAATAAAAAATATTATTATAAAAAATAAATAAAATAAAATAGATAATTCCAATTTCAAACTGCTAGGTGACATGTGACCAAGAAAAGTTTTTGTGTTTGTTTTGTTTTTTGTTGTTGTTGTCTTCGCCCACCCCCTCACTCGAAGCCAAGATCCCTCCAATGTCAAGGCATAACGAGGGTGCTTCCAAGGTTAGCCCCCAAGATCCCTCCAATGTCAAGGCATAACGAGTGTGCTTCCAAGGTTAGCCCCCAAGATCCTTCCAATGTCAAGGCATAATGAGGGTGCTTCCAAGGTTAGCCCCCAAGATCCCTCCAATGTCATGCATAACCAGGGTGCTTCCAAGGTTAGCCCCCAAGATCCCTCCAATGTCAAGGCATAATGAGGGTGCTTCCAAGGTTAGCCCCCAAGATCCTTCCAATGTCAAGGCATAATGAGGGTGCTTCCAAGGTTAGCCCCCAAGATCCCTCCAATGTCGAGGCATGACGAGGGTGCTTCCAAGGTTAGCCCCCATGCACTTCCGTAAGGGTTAGCCCCTCCCCTGACTCTGTTATCCACCTGTCCCCAAGCACCTTCCTGGAATGTCTCTGATTCCTGCCTCGGGGGCGGATGCATAGGTGGTGAGAGTTAGAAACCTGTTCTCTGTGCCCCGCACGGCCCCTGTGGGGCCAGTGGGTCGGGGACACTGAGGCCCCCGAGAAGCAAGAAACTCAAGGGCTGCCTCTGTTAACAGCCCTACTGACTATGGGAGACACAGCCTCCCGGCCCATACTCCTGCTGATCCACTTTAACATATGTGCTCTTACGTACTTAAGTTTAGAGTTTCAAGGAAGCGTTTTACTTTCCTACACACGCGAAGTCTATGTGTTAGGAGCTTGAGGTATTTTCAAAAATTGGACAATTTTACATCTGATAATTTGTCCCAGGTAAAACATGGGTCCTATGAATGATGTACTCCGTGCATATTCAAAAATTAAACTGTAACCATTGGAGAATGTTTTAAGGGAATACACTTGAAATATTTGCATATAATAAACTCATCTCTTTTATGGTCAAGGTTCAAGTGCTCACATTATTTTGTAGATGTTTCTTTTCACGAGAAAAGCAGCCACATGGCTGCAAATGTCCCCCCATGGCCATGCCCTCCTACGGCTCAGTGCTTAAGAAATTCGAGTCCTGATTACCGAGGAAAACACAGAGCTCTACTCATTTACTGCTCACATCTGAGTGTTGTTTATCTGCCATAAGGACTTGCCTGATCTATAAAAACTGGGCGGAATTTAGTTTTTTGAATCATTTTGAATGCTGTTGCTTAGATACAGTCAGAGGGAAAAGAAAGGTTACAAATGATCACAACAGAGTGTGTGGGTTGAAACCAGCGAATTGAAAGGGTGAGGGTGAAAACTTGCATCCAGTTTGCAAGGTAATGTCTGCAGATAAGGCACAGACCAAGAGGCCCCAGGAACCATCAGACACCAGACATCGCGCTGTGAGTACACTGGCAATTCAGCGGGTCTAACGAGAAAGAGACTCCGCTAGAATATTACTAAAACACTTGGGGATGACTTCTGTCCCAGTGATTTCAGAATAGTTCCTTCTTGATCTGTTTTATCTCATGGTTCATAGCAAGGCGGTGCCAGAACCAGGGTCTGGGCACACCTGCCTTGGAATCAGACTCATCCTGAGTCATGTGGAGTCTGCACAGGCTCCAGCGGAATCCCAAGTTCAAGTCGCGAGGGTTCTGTTTGATGCTGCTTTTAACTGAGCCTTTGACAGTGGCAGTCACTCCCTAGCCACGCGCACGCTCCTGACCTCAGGGCACCGCTCGGGGGCATGCAGGTAAGGCTGACCCCTTTTCCAAATTCTGCCTGCCTTTGTTTTTCTGCTTTTGGCCCCCCTTACATTGATAACTGCTTTGTCTTGTTCACGTTTTCTTTTATTTATTCAACACGTATTTATGGAGGTCCAGAAATCGGTCAAGGCAGAAATCGAAACAAACCATATTTAGTCCTTATTGTCATGGACCTGACATTCTTGTAGGGGAGATGAGAATTAACAAACAAAAATACCACATTATGTGTCCCCCCCCCAAGCATAATGTCCAAGTCCTAACCAGATGCCTTCGAATATGGCGATATTTGGGAAACGAGTCTGTGCGGATATGATGACGTGAAGAATCTTGCGATGAGATCATTGTGCACTGGAGAGAGACCCAAATCCAGCGACAGGTGTCTTTGTAAGAAGACGAGGAAGCAAAGACTGCAGGCCATGTAGACATGGGGACAGAGACGAGATGTGGGACACGTTCTCCCTCAGAGCCCCCGAGGGCCTGTTCTGCCAACACCTTGGTTTTGGATGTACGGCCTCCAGACTGTGAAAGAATAATCCTCTGTTGTTCCAAGCTGCCATTTGTGATGGCTTGTGACAGCTGCCTTAGACACTAGCACAGTCGTGACACTGAGAAGTAGGACCGAACAAGTGAAGGAGCACAGGAGGGATCGTGGGGGTCTAATAATTATGAACAAATGCGTGTGCGGGACGGGACGTGTGGTCCAGGGCTTGAGAAGGGCAGGGGAGGGAGCCGAGCAGCAAGGCGGGGAAGACAAGGCAAATGCAAGGAGCAGAGACCCGAACACGACCACGGGGCAGGAGCGGCCAGGGAGACTGGGGCAGGGGCCAGCAATGGGCCCAGAGCCGCTTCGGACGGAGGGAGTCCCCCAGATGGTTTGACAACGAGAGATGTGGAGGCTCCTGGCCTAGGGGAGCTTGTCATCCTTTACATGCTGTGTTGAGGGTCCTCGAGTTTGAACAGAGTAAACAGGACAGTAGGGAAAACAGCTAACAGGCTATTAGAACAGTTTAATAAGGATAATGGAGCCTGGGGGCCCAGTAATGTGTGTGCATTAAGTGACTAGCCTGTGAAATCCTTGTCGCTTATATTGCCGCATAATGAGAAGTATAAAGCAAGAACCACGCCTTTGCTCCCATCAACGGCCTGTCTTGTCTGGCTGGTTCTGATTTCCAAGCTCCAGAGTGCACGCTGTGTCTTAGATTCACATCGGAAGCCATCCTGATGAAATCACGTGCGCGTCCCTCGAGCGTAAGTCAACGGAAGGCTCATACAATGTTGGAAGTTAAAAACTAGGGCTTCCCTAGTCTGAGCGGCTTTAGTAAAAGCAGACACCAGACAACCACTTACACTTGTAGCGATAGAAATCATCGGTCGATGTTTTGACCTTAAGTCTACTCAAATAAGCTCATTCATTCATTGATTTACCGAGCTCCTACCACGTTTCCGCTGCCCAGACGCATCTGTGGCTTTATCATAAGGGGGCAGATGAACGCATCCTCACAAAGCAGCACGTTCCACATTTAAGAGCATCCGACAAAGAAGACATAGAGCTTCTTTGGACCAAAAAAGCAAAAAACAAAAAACAAAACAAAACCCCAATGTTGCTAGAGATCATTCCTTTTTTCCCAAGGGTGGGATAGGAGAGAGAGCTGACTCGGAATGAGGAAGAGCAGCAATGAGGTGGCAGAAGTCAAGCCTGGGACCTTCTAGAGGGGAGTCCAGAAAAGCTAGCTGAATCGTCCCACAAGATGAGGAGGGCTGGGTGGCCCGCCAGAAGGAGTCTGGATCGAAGTCAGAATTGAACATCACCTGCTGTCACTCATCTGTGTGCTGGGCACTGTGTTCGAAGACGCTGGAACAGCACCTCTATGGATCTCTGCATTTCGTGGGGACATAACCTGAAGCTTCGAGAAGTTAAGTGGGTTGTCCAAATTCACACCTCTGCTTGGTGGCCAAACAAGGCTTCAAACCCAACCTCTCGCAAGCTCTTGCTGTAGTCTAAATGCATGCTTCTCTGAAAGTGGCCTCCAGGCCAGGGCCAGGCTGCCCCGAAAGGAGCACGGTGTTGAGAGTCCCCGACCACGGCTGTTGGAGACTTCGCAGGCTCACGTGCACAATGACCTTGACTCACCAGGTTGTGGAGAAGCTTGGAGGGTGTGGAATCCGTGGAGCCATCTCCAGTGGCTGGAGCTGTGGACCTGTCAGAGCCTAGAACATCACCCTGCTCTGAGAATTAATTAAAAAAAAGCAAAACCAAAACCAAAACCAACTGGCCCTTCATGAAATGAGTCTGAGATGCACCTTCTCGGCAGGAGAATCCAGACATCAAGAGTGGTCATCATCTGTGTTCTTCCAAAGGGCCCCTGGGAGCTGCTGTACTTGGGCGGAGAGAGAAACAAGACTGCAGGATCACACCGACATCTCTAGAAACTGGAAGGCCGAGGATGCTTGGGAACCCAAGCAGGAACGTGAGACGAGCATGGTCTCTGTAAGGGACAGACTGAGGCAGCTGCCTAAGGGAACGAGGGGCTGTTTTGCTCAGTCCATATCCAACAGGATGACGGGAGCAGCGGCTCCTGAACTCCGACCGTGAAATCAATCTGGAGCAGCCAGAATCTTGCGTTCGCTTCTCGCTCACTTCACGGCTTTAGGCAAATTTCTTCTGTTAGTCTGTGTTTCCTTGTTTGTGACAAAGGGGGAGTAGTAGTTCTTATCTTATAGGGTTTTATAATTCCATTAGTGTGCACGTGGGGTGTGCACAGGACCTGGCATGTAATGCGTTGTTATCATCATGAATTGGCTGTTGGGATATTAACCAGAAATCTGAGGAGGTGTCTGAACAACAGCGTAAATATTAATGTTGTCAAACAGGTGTAACGGGCAAGGCTGAGGGTTTTTAGCAAACTTGCAGAATAAAAGGGGAAGAGTGGCAGAAGCAGAGTCTGAGGGCCAACCCATTTAAATGGCAGGGGGAGGACCAGAAGCACATAAGGAAGACCACAGGGAGAACAAAGACAAACAGAAGACAGGGTGCAGACCGCCAGCCAGGCCTGCTTGGCCGTGAGCCTTGAAGGAGTGAGGGAGGCAGGCGTCAACAGTAACTGTAAAATGAACAGCAAGGAAACAGCTCGGAGGTGGAGCCCAATTGAGATCTGGGCCTTGAGAAGGAGAATCACAGAGGGAATGGGGCAGGTGCTTTGCCAGTCTTAACATTGCCTTGTTCATCAGCGTAGACGCGAGCATGTAAACTTACAGGGATTTCAAGCACGCGGTCTACGCGGTGGTGTGTGCGGTAGGCATGGTCCAAATGCACAGGGAAGTAGATGGCCATGCATGTCACATGCATGGAGTCTGATGATAATATAACACAGGGCCAGGCACCCCACCCCCAACAGGACTCATTTTTACAGATGACAATATTCCCCGGATGGAACCAGGGTCCCAAGCCGTTATCGATCTTTGAATCGGGGGCCAACAAACTGTCGTCCCTGTGCCAAACACTGCCTGTTTTAATGAATAAAGCTTTATTGTCACACAGCCATACCCATTTGTCTCTGGCTGCCTTTACACGGCAGTGACAGCTTCGAGCATTTGGGACAGAAGCTGCCTGGCTTGCGGCTCAAAAATATTTACTGTGTGGTCTTTTGGGAAGAAGTTTGTCGGTTACAGCTCTGAATGCTCCGTGCACCAAACTGCCGCTGCCCCTGTCCTGTGCGTTCCTATGTTCTTGTACACAGAATTTCAGATTTGGGAGACAAAATGAAGTGAATGGCATCAGGGTGAATGTGGAAGCTGATTTGCAAAAATGTTTTCGTGAGCGTGCACGCTTACCTTGGGGCACACCTGCGGAACAGGAAGGGCCATTCGAAAGCCAGCCGATTATAAGACCAACACCAACAGATACACGAGAAGGTGTTTATCGTGACGCATCACCAGGGAAATAGAAATCAAAATGAGCGATCACCTCACACCTGTCAGACTGGCCATTATTGAGAAGGAGGAGGAGGGGAGGAGGTAGGGGATTAGGGAGAAGGGGAGTAGGTAGACAAGGAGGGGGAGGGAAGGCATATCCAAAAGAACCGAAATCAGGAATGTCAGGAAATATCTAAATGTCTGCAGTCCCATGTTCATTGTGGCGCCATTCACAATAGCCAAGTCATTACATTCTGGTTTTTTTCTTGTCTTCATTTGTCCTGCAGGAAATTTGTCCTGTAAATGTAAGGCATGTGACGTACGCCAGCAGGATCCACGTCTCCTTCCTGACTTTAACAGGGACGCATCTGGCGGGTCCCCATTATGTATGACGTCTGTTGAAGTGTCTGTGAGTAACGTGGGAATCCCCTCCTCTCATCCTCTGATGGGAACGAAACTTGGAAATGGTCATATGGTTGTTCTCCTTCCATCTGTTAATGATGAGTTATGCTAATAAATTATACATGTTTAGTTATTTGTGAATTCTCAAGCCTAACTGGTCCTAATGTATTGATTCTACATAAATGGATAGATTAAGCAAAGTAATATTTCTTTAGGACTTTTTGTTTCCTTGTTGGCAATATCAATGATATACAAACATCATAAGCTAGATAAAAAGGTTTTCCTTAGTTTTCTGTGCCCTAGAATACTTGGCATAAAATAAGATTTCTTGTTCCAGAAATTTGGGGGAATTCTCCTGGTAAGTATCTGGCTCGGGAGAGATCTTGATTTCTTGATGTGTTCATGCAGCATGTGTGTATCTGTTTTGATTAAAGACTCAATATTTTACTGATTATACAACCTTAACAATTTTCTATTGTTTCTGAGTTAGTCTTGGTGCTATGTTTTTTTTTATAATAAATTGTCCGTTGATTTTTTTTTTATATTCGTTGGTATAAGCTGTTCATAGTATTCATTTACTAAATTTTTGGACGTAACAAGTCTTAGGCTTATCCATAGAGCACTTTTCCAATCTTAACTTTCTAGATTGTTCTAGCTCTGAAGTGTTTCCAGCTGTCCTGGTGACATCGACTCTTACTTCATCGTTTACCAATAAAACGTGTCTTAAATTATATTAGTTTCAAAATTAGTATAGCTATTCTCACTTCTTTTGGTTATGTTTTACATGGTATATATTTTCATTGTTTTGTTTTCAATATTGATGATTTTTTATTATAAATATTTCCCTATCATGCACCATAAAGTTATTTTAAAATTCCACCTGGTAATATGTATCTTTTCATTGGAGCGTTTAATTATATTATAATCCCTGGCTTATTTCTTCCTAACATACCAGACTGATGTGTTTGAGACGCATACGTTTCCTGCCTGCTTCATTACATTTTCCTCCCTGTCATGGCTTTGTGTTGATTTCATTAAGTGTGTTTTATTAATCTATTCCCACCTCCACAAGCCTGAACAGTTTTCGTTTCGTTGTTCATTCAGAAGTTCTGAGAGGTTCCATTGTTTGGTGTGTGACAATGCAAGGTCCTTGCATCCCACACACTCCCTGTATACCCTGTGTGCACGCCACGTCTGTGCTTGCGTGTGTGTCTGAAACCCTGTGGCGCATCACCCGTGTTGTTTTATGCATTTATACTGATGGGCACACTCCAGCTCTTCATTGCCTTCCTTCCTTCCTTCCTTCCTTCCTTCCTTCCTTCCTTCCTTCCTTCCTTCCTTCCTTCCTTCTTTCCTGTTCTTCCACCAGGAGCACCTGCTTCTGTCTGCAGAAGTCCTTAATGCATCCTTCCATGCGAGCCATGTGGTGACAAGTTCACCCAGGCTGTGTGTGTGGGATGCCATTGGTTCATGTTTGTTTGGGGATAATTCTGATGGGCATGGAACTCTCAGTTGTTCCCGTGGAGACATCAGCTACAATCTTATCCTTTCTTCTTCTTTGTTGCATTTACCAGTCTCTTGCCACATTGTATCCCTTTGCCCTTGATGGGAATTTCTTTTTATTCCTGCATCATGGGGTCCATAGACATTCTTCAACTTTTCGTTGATATTTTTATCGGTGACACAACTGTTCACTCCTGGCCCATCTGCTGCTTCTCTAATCATCTCACCAGTGCTGTCTATTCTAGTCCCCGATCTCCCAGTGTTTTCTAACTGGAGTCATTGGAGTTTTAATTTATGTTGTTTGTATTTGGTTCTCTTCTGAATATGCTATGTCCATTTTAACATTTACCTTATGACATTTCAAATCTTGTTCTCTCCATCCTTGAACATAATAAACAGATACTGTAAAATTAATTCTGGTTGTCTGGTATCTATGAGTTCCATTGACCTGTATTTATTACCTGTTGTTTCCCTTGATTGCCATTCTGACTCTCTTCTCTCATTATGGGTTGGGTGGTTTTTAAAAACTTTTTATTGGAGCATCCATAGTTGACAAGCAGTGTGGGTGGGAATGCACACTGGTGCGACCACTGTGGATAAACAGTGTCGAGTGTCCTTAAAAAATTAAAAGTAGAAATACCATGAGATCCAGGATTTCTACTTCTGGGTATTTATCAAAAGAAAATCAAAACACTAATTTGAAAAGATATATGGGTTGGGTAATTCTGTTATTTTGTTGTGAAATTTTCATTTGAAAAATAATTTCTTGATGTGAGACCTAAACACATGTAATGTTTTACTAGAAGTATGTGCTCTTTTCAGGTGCTTGGAGCATGCCCAAGGTCATCAGAAGTCAGTGACAGGGCTTGAGGTTATTTGAAATATTTAAAGCTGAGGCTGTCCCTCTGAGAGCCTCTCCTTCATGTTCACATCTTCATACGTGGAGTGTTGAACACAGAGTCTGGGGGGTCATTACTGCCCTCCCTCTTCCACGCCTTGGAGTCCTCAGCTGTGAAAAGCACTGCTCCTCAAACACCACTTTGGGGATCAGCAAACTCAGCACCATAAGCATCTCATATTTCTCTTTTCTGCTAGATCTTAGGCTTATAATTATTTTCTAGTTCACTCCAGTGTAACTGTGAGTATTTAATCAGATTTTCCATTTGCCTAGGAGAGATGCTTTAATGTCACAGTCTGCTGTTGCTTGCAGATCGGGTCCTGTGGCAGAACTTCTGACTCTTCCTTCCTGTCTGGTCCCCTCTCTTCCCTGGAAAATGCAGGCGACTTATTCCTCCGCTGAGTAACACCAGCCTGACTGCATAACCCACTTCGACCAGGGAGCATGCAAGGAGAGCATTTGCTAGTGGCTGCCCACTGTCCACCTCTCTCCCTCCCTCTCTCTGTGAGGACCTGTGTCTTTCATCCTTCCAGGGGTTCAGGCAAAGAAATCCATTCTCTCTTCTTGTTTATCTCACATCAAATACCAGCAAATAACCTCAGCTTTCCTGTAAAATGTGTCTGGATTCCGAGCCCATCTTAGCATCTCCTCGGCTACACCTTTCGTCTTAGCTGCCATCATCAGAAATAACCTCCTGAGTGTTTATGCCCTTGTCCCTGTTATAAATTCATGGCACAAGAGCCAGAATGAGCCACTCAGAACAAAAATCCAATCACGTCATCCTACACGTCTCTTGGAGCAAAAGCCAAAGGTCTTACAATCATTTACGATCCTGAGAAAAACAGCCGCTCTCCCTGCCCTGCCCGCCTTCTCCTGCTTGCTCGCGACTCTGGCCACGGTGACTTTCTTCCTGATCCTCAGCACATAGCCATCCCCTGCTGCAGCTTTCCCCGGAGCCCCTCCCTGCTTCTAATAGGATGGGATGAGCTTGTTGATTACGTTTACAAGGTAGTTTTCCACTTTTCCTACTCTGCACCCCACAGTGTCCTCAATCAAGAAAACTAAAGGCTGCATGCATTCTGGTTGAGTGTCTGTAATACTGCCAGGCACACAGTAGGTCCTCGAGAAGCTCCTGGGGAATGCTCAGTCTTAGGGGCAGCACGTTGACCTCTGAGGACAACCTCAGGTAGGAAATCCCAGGGTTTTAGACGTTGCGTGTCAGAAGTTCCCTGTTACACAGCTGAATGGAGAGAAACGCCCAACAACCCAGGGTGCATTTTGGTGTTTATTTAACTTCTTAAAACTAGCTATCCCCATGGTGTCTAAGAAAAAGCTCTCTTGATTAATGACTAATCAAACAAACGAGTCACTAAAAAGGTTGGCCAGTGAATCACCCAGACACAAGCACTTACACTTACTATGCTAGTTATGGAAAGAAAAGATCTGATTAGAAAGGAAAATCCAGGATTTGAGTCCCAAAGTTCCATGAGGCAACACTTTTTTGTATCTGCAGAGTACATATTCACTCATTTTCTGCAAGTTCAGTTTTAACATGGGGGACCGCAGACACGAGCAGGAAAATGAAGTAATTCTACGGCGAGTCTGTCCCCTGGCGTCCCCGTGACCCCAGGCTCTGGGGTACTGAGTTATCCCTGAACAGTGGTCCCAGGCCTCCCACATAGGAGTCCAGTCTTCTCTGCGAGCACGTGGCGTCCAAGCCCACAAGCCACCACGGTCCTCCCCAGGGACCTGGACCATCATTGGCATTGATACTCTGTTTCCTTCACAGTGAAATCTGGTTCTGCAACTACATAAATCTAAGAATATCGAACAACGTGTGAAGACGTAAATACAAATGTCAAACCACCTGAAATTCACGCGCTTGAAATAACTCCTGTAAACACGCTGGTGATCACTTATTCATGCACTGCTTTAGAAGTTTACGTAACTCTCTTCATATAAAGTCTCGCTGGTTTGTTTTGCTGTTCAATCTTGGACATAGTTTACATTTTTTCTGTCACGGACCCTCTCTCTCTTCTCCTTCATCGGTGTATCCTCAGGAGAACAACGTGAACAACAAAGTGGGTCTCTTTCCATAATATTCTTCATCAGATGAACTCATACTACATACGACCTTTTCATTTTCCTTTGTTTACTTAAAAATACAGCATATACAGTTCTCAAAACTCCATAAGGTGACCAAACAATGCAATTAAAAATGGGCAAAAGATTACATCAAACACTCACCAAAGAAGATATTCAGATGGTAAATGAGCACATGAAAAAGGTGTTCAACATCATGAGTCATTAAGGAAATATAAAGAAAAATCACAATTACATACCCATTGGAATAGCTGAATTTGGAAACAGTGAGTCCAGCTGTTGTCGGTGATAGTGTGGAAAGACAGGAAGTCTAATACACTGCTGGGCGGGGGGGACACAAACTGGAGCAGTCCATTCGGGAAACGATCTGGCAGTTTCCTATAAAGTCAAATATACACCTGTTATATGACCGAGGCTTCCCAGTTGTAGGTACTTACCAAGGAAGCGAAAGCTCACCTCCATACAGAGATGTGCCCGTGAGTGCTCCCAGCAGCTCTGTTTGTAAGAGCGAACACTGGAAATGAATGCTCATCAAGGAAACGGATAAACAAAGCAGGTGGTACCACACAGTGGGATAGTATTTGGCAATAAAAAGAAAGGACTCTAGGGCAAGCCACATGGATGAATGCCAAAATAAGTGAAAGACGCAGGACAAAGAGAGTGAATGTTGTATGCGTCCATAATCCATTCACAAGAAATTTCAGAGGTTCTGAACTAATCTACAGGGAGGAGAGAGTGCACTCGTGGTTGCCTGGGCTCGAAGCGTGCGGGGAAAAGCATGAGGGACGAGTGGGGAGGGGACAGGAGGAAATGTGTAGGGGTGAAGGATGTACTGTGCTATTTATGGCTTCACGGGTGTATGCAGATCTCAAAGGTTATCCAAGTGCACGTTTAATGATGTGCAGTTTATTTTAAATACATTGTATGCGTAAAGTAGCACACCGAAGTCTATTGATACAGATGTAACTCCTTTTAACTGCCGTGTAATATTGAGGTGCACGCATGTTTCATAGTTTATTTAAATACTTCCTTACCAATGTGTGTTTTCATGTCCAAGACCTCTGCTACCACAACCAACGATTTAATGGATATGTATTATATTTGTAAATATATACATACGTACGCATGTATATGCACGAATAATAGTTGTATACACACACATCCATCCAAATGGATAATAGCCATACGATGCTATATATTTATACAATATAGGTAACACACCATTTACACAACTGGGTTTTTTAATTCTGAAGGCTAGATTGTCAAGAAGAATACATTATATGTGTTTTCTTTTTAAAATTTCAGTGGTATGCTGGATCGTGTTTCCAAAAGCCTGCTGCCATGTACCCTCCAGTGGGAAATCGAGAGAGTATACTTGTAATTTACATCCGCCAAAGATACTACTTTCGGAAATATTTTGCCATCCAGAAGGGTATAAAGTAATATCCCTTTACAATCCTAATTTGTATTTAGTTGAAAATAAATAAGAACATACTTTTGTATGTATTGAGCACAGGAATCTGCTATTGTATTAGTCTCCTGACTTAATTTTGTGTCCATATTCTATTAAGCACTTGTCTATTTTTATTTTTTTTGGTCTATTTTTAAGAAGCAATTTGTACATGCTCTTTGCATATGTTACATACTAATCTTTTATTAATCTATAGTACGCATATTTTTCCAAACGTTATATTTTTTATTGATTCCGCTGTAGCATAATTTTTGAAATACTGTATAGCAAATTCTCTGTATATTTTTAAAATAATGGTTTTTGAGTTTCTTATGTTGATTTGAACTATTTTCATAGACACTTAGGATACAAATATTGTGATTGAATTATCTATACAGCATGTTAAGGTGTAACTGGTGTGTAATAAACCGAATGTGATAAGCATATACTTTTATGAATTTGACTCTCCTATGGCTCTAATTATTTCACGTTTTCATTAGAATGGTTTTGTCCAACATCGAGAGATGAAAACGGATATTACTTTTTCTTGTATTGGTAGCCAATAAGACTTTAACAAGCCATGCAATCCTTAGGAATACTTGAACAGAAGTGATCTGAAAAAAGAGGGGGCAAAAAGCCTGCACACGGCATACTATTTTCTCATAAAAGAAAATCTCATAAAAGAAAATTTCTTAAATCTTATTTCAAAAGTGTTCTATAGGGGCGCCTGGGTGGCACAGCGGTTAGGCGTCTGCCTTCAGCTCAGGGCGTGATCCCAGCATTGTGGGATCGAGCCCCACATCAGGCTCCTCCACTATGAGCCTGCTTCTTCCTCTCCCACTCCCCCTGCTTGTGTTCCCTCTCTCGCTGGCTGTCTCTATCTCTGTCGAATAAATAAATAAAATCTTTAAAAAAAAAGTGTTCTATAAGTTAATTTTATATGAATTAAAATAGATGCACAATTGTAATTCTACTGTCATGTTTAAAAATTGAATAAAATGATTCCAACGTAGAGAAGGAAGAGCAAATGCTGGATAACATCCAAATAAGTCAATACGAAGAGTCACGGAGTGTCTGACCTTTCCAGTTACTAAAATGTCTTGTAAATCCCGAGTGACCAGAAAGTATGGCTTTGGTGTGCTTATTGACATATCAGGTAGAATGGCGTAGGACTCTAGAAGTAGGTATGAGCTATATATGAAAAGAGATTATATGGCAAAGGGTTATTTTAATTTTTAAAATATTGTAGGACTCAGTGGGATAGCAAAATCCGGAAGGAAACGAAGTGGTATTTCCTACTTCACACCATATATACATCTAGCAGGTCAGATGTATTCTTTTTTTTTTCTTTTTTCTTTTTTTTTTTTTAAGATTTTATTTATTTATTTGACAGAGACAGAGACAGCCAGTGAGAGAGGGAACACAAGCAGGGAGAGTGGGAGAGGAAGAAGCAGGCTCATAGCAGAAGAGCCTGATGTGGGGCTCGATCCCAGATCGCCGGGATCATGCCCTGAGCCGAAGGCAGACGCTTAACCGCTGTGCCACCCAGGTGCCCCACTTTTTTTTTTCTTTATTTGTTTGAGAGAGAGTGAGAGAGAGAAAGAGCAGAAGCAGGGGGAGAGGGAGAGGGAGAAGGGAGGAGGCAGCCCAACATGGGACTCAATCTCAGGACCCTGGGATCGTGACCTGAGCCGAAGGCAGACACTTAACTGACTGAGCCACCCAGGAGCCCCAGATGTGTTCTGGATTTATCCTTTCCCTGTATTATCCATAAACCCCCCTGTCTCCAGGGAAGATTACACCTAAAAATAAGTACAACAAATGTGTAGTCTTTGATGTCCGAGGGACCTGGGCTCAGATTCTGAATCCGTCACTTTATGGTTTGGGACAAGTTGTCTAGGGCTTCCAAATTAGTACAGAGGGATGGGAATGTCCACTTCACACAGTGATCTATCCGTAATAACACTCAAATAATCCATGTCACATATGGCGCATGGTCTACAATCAACAAAAATCATCTCATGCTGCTCAGCCCCCAGGACAGCGGAGTCCACGCACGCATCACCCCTCACATCTGTCCCTTTCTCGTTCGTTATGTGTTGTGTGCAACCTGGCTTATGACAAGTCCTCCTAACGCTACATACTGTGCCTCCTTGCCCTTGATGTCATGGTGGCCGTCACCCCAAGGTGACCTCCTCGTGCAGACACACATTCATCTTCCCTGAGTCTCTGGACAAACCTCCATTCCTCCCTTTTTAGGTCCTTTCTGTGCCCCAAAGCCCTTGGAACCACAGATCACTGGACTACATCTCCTGCATTCCACAGAGAGTACAAAAAGAAGCCAGTGACGTTCCCTTGCCCTTGAAATTGTGCTGATTCAAGAAGACGAGCTGCCTGCTGCGGCTCCTGACATTGAATTCCATCGAGCAGAGGTCAGGACTGTACCCACCTAGTCCTCCTGTCATTGCCAAAATATTATTCACCTCGTGTTGGGCTCCAGAAGGCGTTCAAACACATAATGAAAGGGGAGTTTGGACAAGTTGGAACTCCTCACGTCGGGCACTGTTGGAGCATGCCATTTCCCAGCAGTTGACTTCGTATCTTCTTGCTCAGAACAAACCTTCCCACTGATCCGAAATACCAACGTACACTCAGCTTTCTCATGATCATAATCAGAGAAAACTGGAACAAGTTTAAACGAGGTACAAAGCCCATGAGTGTACCAACCTCATTTTCACCTTTGTATGATAAATTCAAATTGTTGGGAATGGTGACATTATTTATACATCATACTATTTCTTTTTTCTTTTCTTTTCTTTTCTTTTCTTTTCTTTTCTTTTCTTTTCTTTTCTTTTCTTTTTTCTTTTCTTTTCTTTTCTTTTCTTTTCTTTTCTTTTCTTTTCTGTTTTTTTTTTAGAGACTTTATTTAACAGAGAGAGACACAGCGAGAGAGGGAACACAAGCAGGGGGAGTGGGAGAGGGAGAAGCAGGCTTCCCGCTGAGCAGGGAGCCTGATGCAGGGCTTGATCCCAGGACCCTGAGATCATGACCTGAGCCGAAGGCAGATACTTAACGACTGAGCCACCCAGGTGCCCCCATCATACTATTTCTTAAGAGTGTTAAAAGTGTGTAAAACTCAGGGAGAATTTCAGTGGAAATTGACAAACAAAAATACCACATTATGTGTCCCCCCCCCCCCAACTGGTTATCATGTTAGCGATCAGACCACAGGTCCGGACAATATTTTTAGAAATGCTTTGTAAAACTGTAACAGCATTTCTGATGACCATTAAGGATCCATGATGTAGAAAAGAGGGATTATCTGTAGTTAAAAGCTGGGTTCCTTAGCCTGCTTAGACATAACAAACTGAAAATGTTTATAGAAAGAAGAGCAATAAAGTGTTTGTTTTTTCAAAATACCTTCTTTATGGTCTTACAGAAGTGGGTTCATGCTTGTTGCTACTTGTGGGCTGAAGATTTAAGAACTGTGGCACGATTTGGTGTCCTTTCTTTCCCTGCAAATTCTTGGAGGTAGACATAGAGCTTCTCTGGGGCTGAATCCCGCCTGTGTCCAGTGGAGAGCAGAGGTCCTCACCTTGCCCACAAAGGCCAGGTAGCAAGAACAAGAAATACACCTCTCTCTTGTCTCTCTCGTAGCCCACTGAGAGCATGTTGGCATCTAGCATCATCTATCATACTCTGATGGACGTTTCCATTTACAAATGCCACAGGGCCTTCGGAGTTCTTATGCTCAGTTCCTTAATTTATCAGGTTGAATCCTATAAAACTGCTGGAATTAGGTCAAAAGCAATCAAACAGGAGCATACACATCTTTATGTGCCCCAAATCATAATTTATCAACCATTTTGCATTGATTTCTTCTGATTAATATTCTGATTTAAATATTTCTCATGTCGCTATGAACCTTTTCATAGATTTAAGTAATTTCATATCTCTTTGTAGATGTAATTAATTTACCAGGAGTTATTGTAATATTGTATTTGTCTCATTTTTCATTACTGTTTGTTTTATAATAGCCATCTTTGGAAATATAGTATTGCTATTGTTTTGGACTGTGTATTAAGACCTATTCTGAGAAACACAGGGAGCAAAATACATAAGTATTTAGAAGACATTTCATGTACATTGACAAATTTAGTTCCAGAAAGGGTTACTCATGAAAACTGCAGATTGTCCCACCATATTTTTCTTGACCCATGTCATCTGGCTATGATGATTCCACCCCCACGTGGTACCCATGGGTCAGCCAAGATGTTTTGACAGGGGGTAGTCCACACTCCTCTTCCCCCTTTCCTCCTCATGAGCAGGGCCCAGAAACCAGCTGAGTCTCACCCCCACCCAGACTCAACAAGGCAGACAGGGTGGTGGGCGGTGGACCCAGAAGGTACTCCACATCTTGTGTCTCATCTCCTATCCCCTCATGTCAGGAAAGCCTGGCAGGAGGGGGGCTCACACCCTTACTTAAAGGAAGTGAGATGCTCTGACTTGACACTTTGCTTTCACCAGGCAGGTGTCAGCAAAACCAGGTGGAGCCAGCGGTCCACCCTCTTCTGCAGTGAGGCCATGTGCTCAGTGCTCCACATGCTGGGACACTGGTAGGACCCACGGGGAAACTGAACATACACACCTACCCAGTCCTCATGCTGCATCTCAACAGGCAAGTTCCATAAGATTCAGCATTTCAAAATATTTTTTTTAAAAAGCCAGTTTCCAGGATGTAATTGGAAGTTACGTGTCATGCGAAGAACCAGGAAAATTGCAATATATGTGAAAGGACACCAATGTTGAAATTATCTAGCAATGACCTTAGGACAGTCAAAATGAAAGTGCACTAACAAGTAATTTTGAAATTTTTTAAGACAAATGAAAAAAAAGGAATAAAATTTTAACAAAAAGACATAGAAATCCTAAAAAAGAACAGAATTCATTTATGGAATGGAAAAAATAAAATCAGTTTATGGAAATCAGCTTATTATAATTGGTTTTATTGAAATAAGGGAAACTCTCTGAATAAGCTCAATAATGCCTTGCGAGATGACAGAATCAGTTAAGTTGTGGATGGATGAATACAGTTAGTCGATACGAACTACAGAGAGAAGGTAGACCGGGGTTCAAAAGCTAACATTTATGATTGGAGGTCTAGACAGAGAAGAGAAAAGTAAAACAAAATGTTCAAAGAAATAATGGCCGAAAACTTCCCAAATTTGATGAAAGACTAAAACTTACAGATTAAGGAGCTGAGTGAAACTAATAGAATAAACCCCAAGAGCTATCTAGGTATACTGCTAAGACATTATAATCAAACATCTGATAACTAAAGACAAGTTTTTCAGGACTTTCCAGCCAGAGAAAGACGGGCATTGTTCCTAGGGCATTGTTTCTAGAGCCTGAATGATAGAGGATTTGCCATCTGCAATCTTGGAGGCCAGAGTGATGTGGTGCAACATTTTTCAAGTACTGAAAAAATGAACTTCACCTAGGAATTCTAATCCCTGTCACTGCCCTTCAGGAATGAGGAGGAAATCAAACATTCCTGACAAAGGAGAATGGAGACTATTTCCTGCCAGCAAACTATCCTTACAGAATGACTATAGGAAGTTCATTGAGCAGAAAGGAAGTGAGCCCAGAAGGCTTAGAGCCCCAGAAAGGGAAGAAGGACATCAGCATGTGCAAAACTTGGGGGGGGGGATGTAGTAGACTGTCCTACTTCTCATGAGCTTCTTCAATTATATTCAATGCTTGAAGCAAAAATTGTAATACTTAGCAATGGATTGCTCTTGTGGTCCATGCTTCCCTCATCTTTTGTTTCTACACTATCTGTGTCACTAAGGGTTTTTACCCAATCTTTGTATTTTAATTAGAATGATTATACCATTTACATTTAATGAATTGTATACTTGGGTTTACGTTTACGTTCTTATTACTTTTCATTTGGCTTCTGGTCTTTATTCTTTTTCTCCTCTCTTCCTGATCTTTTTAAGTTAATCAAGTATTGTTCCATTTTATCTCCTCAATGGGCTTGCTAGTTATAATCTTTTATTCTGTTGTGTTGTGTTGTTCTAGGGTTTATAATTTATAGCTTCTGCATATCAGAATCTATCTTCCTCAAAGGACCTGATATCAGTGTACTATCACTTCACTTGCATGTAAATTTTGCTATTTACTTGTCATACATTTTGCATTGACAGTTGGCATGATTCTGCCTCAAATATATACATTTATTGCTGTTATTTGTATTTGAAACATTCTATTACCTGTCTTCAGATTTATATTTTTATTATTTTTCCTTGAACTTTTTTATTTTCAGAGAATGATAGATTCACCTAGCAGCTGTAATAAATAATATAGAGAGATTCCCTATGTGCATTGTCAACTTTTCCCCAATGAGAATATCTTGAAAAATTATAGCAAAGTAATACAACTAGGATCTTGACATCCATGCAGAACATTCAAGATACAGAACATTCTAGCCCCACAAGGGTCCCTCATGTTTTCCTTTGTAGCTCATGTCTACCTCCCTCTTCTGACGCCCACATGGATTCCTGGCAACCCTACTCCATTCCTGTATTTTTATTTCAATAACAGTATGTAAATGGAGTCACACAGTGGATGACACTTGGGACTCTCTTTTTTTGGCTCAGCTCATTCCCTAAACAGTCTTCTGAGTTGTTGCATGTATCAGAACATCAATCCTTTTAATTATGACATAGTATTCCCCAGTGGATGTAACACGGCTTGTTAAAACACCTGATTGTTCGAGGACATCTCAACTGTCTCCAGTGTGGGCTTCACCAATAAAACTGCAATGAGTATTCCTATGAGGCTTTTGTGTAAACATAAGTTCTCATTCCTCTATCGCTAAATGCCAAGAATGCTGGCTTACAACAGTCATATGGTAGCTGCATGTAGAGTCCTTTCTCTTTAAGACACTTCTAGGTGGTTTTCTAGAGTCACTGTACTATTTTATATTCTGACCAGCATTTGGTGGTGTCACTATTTTTTTAGGTAGCCTGAGAAGTATGAAATGGTATCTTATTGTGGCTTTAATTTACATTTCCCTCATGGTTAATGATGCTGAACATCTTTTAATGAACTTACTTCTCATCTGTGTTTCTTCGATGACATGTCTCTTCATATTTTTCTGCCTGTTTTCTAATTCGATTATTTGTTTTTCTTTACTATTGAGTTCTGAGTGCTCTTTATATATTCCAGATACAAGTCTTTTGTCAGATAGATGCTCTGCAGGATGTTTTCTCACTCTGTAACTTATTTTTTTCATCCCCCAAAGAGGATCATTTGTGGAACAAAAGATTTCTTTTGATGGGGATTCAATTTAATGAATTTTCCTTTCAATATATTATGTTTTTTGTGTCAACTCTAAGAGTTCTTCACATAGTCCTGTGAACATTTTCTCTTACATTCCCCCCCCCAATTTATAGTATTACATTTTACATTTATGACCAATTTTGAATTCATTTTGGCCTAAGTTATGATGTTAACATACATATATTTCACCTATAAATGTCCAGTTGCTCTAAAATTATTTTTCTACACCTTCATTGATTGTTTTTACATCATTGTCAAAAATCAACCAGGCACGTTTGTGTCAGTCGAGCTCTGGGTCCTCCATTCTGTTCTGTTGGTCTATGCAGCTATCCATCCACCAAGAACACAGTCCAATCAACATAACCTACGTAATCAGTGTAACTAGGTAGTAAGTCTTGAAATTCGGTAAAGTGATTCCTTTCATTATTTTTTAAGATTTATTTATTTATTTATTTTAGAGAGAGAGGGAGTGAGTAGGGGCTGGGGTAGAGGGAGAGAGAGTCTCAAACAGATTCTGTGCTGAGCATGGAGCCCGACATGTGACTCAGTTTCACAACCCTGAGATAATGACCTGGGCCAAAACCAAGAGTCGGAAGCTCAACTGACCGCGCCACCCAGGCGCCCCAATTCCTTTCATTTCATTCTTCTCTGTCAAGATCATTTTAGCTCTTCCAGTTTGTTTGCCTTTGCATATAAATTTCAAATTAAACTTGTTACTTGAGGATTTTGTTAGGACTCGTGGTAAACCTGTCCATCAACTTAGGGTTATTTCACACATTTCGTGTTTCAAGTCTTCCAATTCATGAACACAGGTGTATTTTGTATTTACTAAAACCTTCTTTGATTTCTTGCACCAGAATTTTGTAATTTTTAGCACATAGCTACTGTAGGTAAGTATATACCTAGTAGAACTTTATATTTTTTAAGATACTGTCGATGACGCTGTGTTGTAAGCGTCAGTTCGCACGTACTCATGTTTAATACAGAGCAATGCAGTTGAGGTTTGTGTGTCATCTTGTGATCGCAAGCTTCATGAACACACTTATCACATGTGGGAGGTTTTCTGTTCTGGTTTTTGTTTCTGGCTCCTTAGAATTTTCCACAGACAATCATGTCATATATAGATCAGGAGACTTATATTAATATTTTTCCAACATGTAAGCCTTTCATTTCTCCTTCTTTCTTTATTGCAGGGGCTAGGATTTCTAGTCCTGTGTTGAACCAGAGTGATGACAGTAGACATTCTTCATTTTAGATTTTAAAGGATAAGAAGTAAACCACAATATTATGTTAGCTGTAGATACAAACAGTTTGAATGGGCCCTTTATCATTTTAAGGGTGTTCCGCTCCATTCCTTACTTTTAGGAGAGTTTTTATCATGAAGAACTGTTGTGTTTTGTCAGTCATTTTCTGCATAAATTGATTTGATTTTTCTTATTTAGAATGTTGAACCAGCCTTAAACATCTGCAACAAATCCTTTTTTTTTTTGGTTGTGGTGAGTCCTGAGGTATAACTGTTTTTTTTGCTACAATAACTTGCTAATTATTGAGGATTTTTGCATATAACTTTATGGTAGATATTGGTTATACTTCTTCTCTGTTTTCCTACTGTCTTTGGTTTTGGGATCAAGGTAATACTGACCTTGTGAAATGGGTTTTCTGCTTTTCCATAGTCTACAAAGAGATTGTATAAACTTGATGCTAATTCTTCTTTAAATGTTTTATAAAATTTTATTTATCTATTTTTATTTCTTTAAAGATTATTTATTTATTTATTTATTTGAGAGAGAGAGAGAGAAGAGTGAGAAGAGGTGGGGTGGGGAAGAGGGAGAGGGAGAAGGAGAATCTCAAGCAGACTCCTCCTCAGTGCAAACCCTGACGCCAGGCTCAGTCTCATGACCCTGAGATCATGACCTGAGCCAAAATTAAGGGTCTGATGCTCAACTGACTGAGCCACCCAGGCACCCCAGATCATGATATTTTTAAATACAAATTTGACTTAATTCTATCTATTTTCTTAATTTCCTTTGAAATGCCTTGTTTGGTTTGTGCACTATTTCGAACTCTTTTACTTCAGTTTTAGTTGTTTGCGGTTTTTCGTATCGTCTTTCTGTTCCTGATACTCAGTGTGATGTCCTTAGGGTCAGAAAATACACTCTTCATGATCTTGGTTCTGATGAATTTTACAGAGATTTTTTTATGGGCCATGAGATGGACCATCTTGGTAAATGTCCCATTGGTGCTTAGAAAAACATAGATTTTTCCATCAGTGTGTGGAGTGTTCCATAAATATCACTTTCAATGATTGCATTGGTCAGATATGTGATATCCTTGTTATTTTGTCTTGTCCAATAGCCTCGTCCAGCCTCACCCCTACTGGCCTTCGGCATTCTGGCTGCACCCCCACCAGCTATTCCAAGTTCCAGCTCTTCCATCATGCTTTCCTGCTAGGCCACCAGCCCTCCCTTCACTACAAACTCTGCAACCCACGGCCCCCGGTGGTTTTTTCTCTTCCTAATATGACCCCTGTGAGGCTTTGCGTGGTCTGCTGTGTCCTCTTCCCCAGATACGAGTACATGTGGCCAATAAATGGGGCTTACCTCATCCATCTGGTCTTAGGTGTCACAAGTTCAGACATCTCGTACTATTTAGGGCCAGACATCCATCCTTCACCACCAGGTGAGTAGGAAGTGAACGCAACAGATACACATGACTTGACGACACTATCAATGAACTTGACCTAATTGGCATTTATAGAACATTTCGCTCGACAACAGCTGGAGATGAATTTTTTTCAAGTCCCCACGGATCATTTCCCAAAACAGACAGCGTTCTGGTCTTTAGAACAAATCACAACAAATTTAAACGGATTTAAATCATACACAGTGTATTTGTTGATCACAGCAGAATTAGAAATCATTTATTAATTAGAAATAAGTAAGAGAGATCTGGAAAATCCTCACATAATTAGAAATTAAATACACAATGTTGGTCAAAGAAGGAAGTCACCATTAGAATCAACAGGGGGAATGAAGCGTGAGAGACTATGGATTCTGAGAAACAAACTGAGGGCTTCAGAGGGGAGGGGGTGGGGGAATGGGATAGGCTGGTGATGGGTGGTAAGGAGGGCACGTATTGCATGGTGCACTGGGTGTTATACGCAACTAATGAATCATCGAGCCTTACATCGGAAACCGGGGATGTACTGTATGGTGACTCACATAATATAATAAAAAAAATTTAAAAAAATAGAATCAACACATGTTAAGTGAGTAAACATGAGAGAGAGCTGTGGATACACATCGATCAGTTCCCGAGGTAATGTGTAGCTCTAACAGTCATGTTACAAGAGAAGGAAAATCTGCAGTTTATGGTCCGCTTCTGCTATGACAGTCCTTATTAGACCATTTCTGATGAATATTGTGGTTTAAAACTCAGAGGTCAGCATCAGGGTCCGAGCAAAGTCAGAGTAAATTCGTCACTCCGCATTCTGCTGTGAAATTAGATGCGTAAAAATCTTGAAGAGAGAGTGCCGCAGACCCAGAGATTTTAATTGATATTTTAAGGGAAGAGTGGATGATTTACGGCTGCATGCTCTCACACAACAGCAAGCAGGTCGTCTGAGAGTGGGTGTGCATCCCAGACTTATCAGCCGGGCGCGGGCCGTGTCTCTCTTAATGTCTTTTTACTTACGTGAGTGGCAGTATATTCTTATTTACCCAGACACACAGAAACTAATTTTTAATGTAACTTCCAGCTCAACAAAACTTGGACCACGGTAGAGACAGAGATAAACACTTATTTATGGGCTCTTTATTAAGTTCTCATGGGAAGCCTGTAAGTCAAAAGCAAGATCATAAATGAGCTCATCACTCTTAGGAAGCAGATAAACTTGCTCAGATAAGATAATGAATGTCCTGAGTCCTCGCTGTAAACTTTTAGTGAACTGTGCCTGAACTTGGGGAGGTTTGGGCTCTCTTCCCCATGCTTTGCGGTCCTGGTGGGAGCCAGGTGTCAGCGCGCCATCGCAGATATTGTCCTGCGTCTCTGAGCCAACCGTGAACGTGGAAGTATAGAGCCCTCCCTACAGCTGGTTTTTATTAGTTTTATGAGCTTCACCTGACACAGCACGGGGGAGTTTGAAAACTGTACAGGCAGAAGTCTGTTCGTGTTTCTAGATGAAGCAGTAACACTTGGTGATGCCTGCTGTCTGTGAGTTAAGTTTCCTGCAGGTGATTGACACGTCCATGCGTGGCACCCAGGCTCTGGGCGATGTGGCCTCAACCTGCCCTTCCGGCCACATCTTGGGCAGGACCGCCACCCCAGGAACTGCCTCAGCCCCGGTGCAGGGCACTGTTCTGTCCCCTGAATGGGCCTGGAGGACTGTCACATGTGAGCTGGTGAGCCATCTTTTGCCTGTGCTGAAAATTTCTTCCCTGAATTCTTGCACACTCGTGTCCCATGGTCCAGAGTTTCCACATGGCTCTCTCGATGGGATGGCTGGGCAGGTGTGTCTGATCCACCGAGCCGGGATCATTTCCTGTTGTACCTGCTGGCCAGGAAAGCGAGGACGTGCTTGGCTTGCATAGGATGGATCTGGGGGCAGAGGTTGGAGGTCAGCCCAAGGAAGCATTGAGTTTCTGCTGGGGATGGAAGCATAGGAAGAGGGAGAAGGGAGATCATGAGGCAGCTCGGGCCAGAAATGACAGGCACAGTGGCATGTGACAAGTGAGCAGAGATGCCCTATGACTTCACCCAGGTTCTTGTTTGTGGGATGGGGACAGACAGAAAGGCCATCCGCTGGAACAGGAGGGTGAACCTTCCTGGAGTCCATGTGGTATGTTTGTGAACACAGAAGGGGGGTGGCCAAGCTCTGGCCCAGTTTCTGGAGTTTCCATCTGGTGCCCAGGAGAAGGGATAAGTGAGAGGCTGGACACAGGCACTGGACATCATGACGGCGATCTGAACTTGAGAAGGGACCCCGGGGGCCGTTGTTCAGAGGACAGAGCTGCAGCCATGGTGTCTCCTCCAACAAAGGCTAGAGACCCCCAGACTTGACTTCCAGTTAAGCTTCTACAAGTCTGCTGTGAACTCCACACTGTCCTTGGCGTCCTTTCCTGGTTATCTTTTGGAGAGGGCCACTAGTAATGAGAGTAACTAATATCTGTGTAGGACTCATTGTTCTAAACATATGTTTTAACTCATTTAATCCACATGAAACCCTATGCGTTTAGTGTTTTTTATTATGCCCATTTTTTTTTAAAAAGGGAGGGGCACCTGGGTGGCTCCGTTGGTTAAACATCTGACTCTTGATTTTGGCTCAGGTCATGATCTCAGGGTCGTGAGATTGAGCCCCATGTTGGGGCCAGCAGTCAGGCAGAGTCTGCTTGGGATTCTCTCTCCCCCTCCATCCCTCCCCTCTGTGCACACACACGCCTGTGCACTCTCTCTCTCTCTAATAAATAAATTTTTAAAAAATCTTAAAAAAAGGAAATTGAGTTGCAGAGAGATTAAAGCCTAAGATCACCCCCAAAATAAATGTTAAACTTGAATTCCAACCTGACACTCTTGCCCCCAAATCCAGGTGCCCCACCACCCCATGAACTGCCTCTTCCCCCAATTCTTCAGGCCTCTTGCTGCCCCGTCCACAGCACTTCACTGACAGGGAGCTGCGGAAATGCAGAGGGATTGCAGCGCAAGGACAGGAGCTGTGGCCTGTCCCGACGGCTATCCCCAAACCAAGAAAGGGAGGTCACGACAGCTTCACGATGTTGGCAGGTGTCTGTGTTACAATGGCTACAGTGCATACCATCCTGACTGTTCGTTCCTGGGTTTCACTTTCGGTACGTCTGTGAAGGTTCTGGGGGCAGGAATTAAGATGGACCACGGGCCCCTGTAAATGTTCAAGTTTGGTCAGAAACAGGCCACGTGCTGACTCCACGTGCTCTTGAGGAGAAAGGCACCTTTGATGGTGTTCAAGGGAGGACCCCGTCATGTGGGTCCCTTCTGATGGACGCAGACAGGTTACTGCACGGCTTCTCGCCCCCGTGTCAGCAGGGCGCGTTCAGAGCACGCCAACCTCCCGGCTCGCCTACAGGAGGCCCTTCACAGGGACTGATCTGCTGTGTGTGGATCCACCTGAAAGAACGTCAGTACTGTTCTCCTCGTCCGGAAAGTTCCTACAAGAGTGTGGGGCATAAGGGGTAAAGGTCAGGACACAGAAGTCATTGGCAACACCGAAGACGCTTGCAGTGAGGACACATGGCCCTGGGGGACAGAAGGCACTCTTGCCAGGAAAAATTGTTCTGTTTAGGAATGATGGGTAATTAATTCAGCTTTTCAGGCCAGGTTTATCTGCACACTATGTGCCCGCAGATTAGGCGTGTGAAATGTCCGCCAACGATGCACCATTCCTTCCACTAGGGGACGTGGAGCCTGGGGTTGGCACGAGTGCAGTCGCACAGAGTCCGTGCAGGAGGGGAGTGGAGGGAGGGGGCAGCGTCACCACCACGGGTCTTGCTGGTCCTTTTCCTCTGTGGGGAGTAGACGTTCTGTGCAGCTGGATGGGAAGGAAATGTGGGAGGAGGTCAGAGGTGTGACCGAATCAAGGACAGACGACTCGGAGAGTAAGGATCACTTCCTCCTCCTTCTACACTCCTGTAGATTTCCCATCCACTGCCAGGCATCTAGAATATTCTGTGAAAAAGGTGTTTCTATTAAAGGTACAAAAAAGCAAAACACATTCTTTCATTGCTCCAGCATCCCTGTCCCAAACCACGTTGCCCATTTTATGCCTACAGATCCTCCCTAGAATCTGCCCTTCCCTTGAGAAGAGCTGCATGCTTGCTGTCCCAGAATGCTTTACTCTGTCCTCACAGCTCTCTACACAACCCCCTCCCTCTGTAGAGTAACTCGTCTAAAGCATGCTTCCTTCGCCTCTTACCTAGACACACGTTTTCCCTCTTCTGAGGCTCCACTGTCTCTGCTCTTCTCTCAAGCTGGTGGTTTTGACCTATGAATGATAGACTCATAGATGGTGGATCAATAGATCGACTGGTAGAGGATAGACTGGCGGATGTAGACAGATTGGTAGATAGATGACAGACAGACCTATCTGATGAAGGCAATTTAAGGAAACTGGGAATAAATCTATTTTTCTGTTCCCGGCCTCCAGCACGTCTCACAGATGGGGTTCGACCATGCCAGAGCGGAACTCTCCGGAGCGTGGCGGAGAGAGGCCTGGGGGGAGGCGTGGTGGCTGCCTGGAGCTGTGGGTATGGAAGCTGCGGCTGGGACAGGCTGGGTTGGAGCAATGAGGATGCAGATCCCTCAAGCGTTTTGCAGCCAAACCCCACTTTTCTTGGGTGTCTAATGGGGCAGGAATGCAGAGCATGACCCTGGGGCCATTATATATGTCTTCCCAGTTCCAAAGCCCTTGCTTATCAGCAGCTAATGATTTAGCCTCAGCCCCAGTTGGCCTAGTCCAGACAGGACATGTCTCGTGTGGTGCACCAGGCACGTGACAGCGCAGATGGCGGCCACCGCCCACGTGACCGGGCACGCCTCCCGTGAGCAGTCACATCTCCCTCCTCAGGCATGTTCTCCCCCCCGTGAGGTGTGAGGTCACTGACGGCTGGTTTTATCAGATGTGGGTGTACTTTATCATCTTGAGAAATAGTCTAATCTATTCCATTATTAGAATTTGAAGAACACCCATCTGAAAGTGAGATGCCTGCTAATAACCACATGTTGTGCAACAGGGGAGAGCGAACACATTTCTGAACCGGCATTCTCCTCCCAGTTGGACGCGGGAAGCACGTGAGCTCCGCTGCGTGGACGGGAGGCCAAACCTGCGGGTGTGGAGCCCGCAGCATAAAACCCCTCTGGGCAAATGCAAGCAGCCGGCATGGTCCTCCACATGTAAAAAGCAAAGATGAAAGAGAAATGCACAAGGGCAAAATGTGGGTACTGTTCTTCAAAGACATGCTGGAGACTTCGTGGCTGGACAGAGTTCCCAGCCCATGTGCCTCAGCTGAGCGGTCTGTGGACGAAGGAGCCCATTCAGGGAAGAAGACAGAAGTGTCTGATCACGGGGGTCGTTAGCATCAAATTTAGAACAGAACCCCGAGCGTGCTTCCCCTCTGTGTGCACTCTCCGTGCTGCTCATTAAATCAGCTTTCCCAAGAACAGGAGTCCTGACATGACCAACACGCTCTACTCTGTCCATTTGGCAGGCATTCTTCTCCATATCTAATATTTTAACAGGTTTATAGGGAGCAACGCTGGGCTTTGGGGAGATCACACAGCCATCTGAACCTCTAATGAGACCTTGGACCCTCTCCCTAGAAAGCAAAGCACGGGCACACACCCTCCGCATTCCTGCAAGCCCAGCGTGCCAGCAGGCATGCCAGCTGGCTGGTACGCAGCCCTCCGTTCAGGGGGAGACCCGGGGCTGGGCTGGACAGGAGGTGGGGGATGTATGGAGCTGTGGGTCCCCTGGAACAGCCTCACCCCCCGTGGGCCGATCCGGCTAGTCAGCAAGCCTTTGTTTCCTTCCTGCTACCTGCCCAGTCTGGGGGTCCATGTGGAGTGTTCTTGCCAAGTCAACATACCGCTCAAAACCCAGTCCTAGACCACTGGAAACTGAGGCCCATTAGCATTGCTTTGATGAGGGACAGACTAGATTTTTGTCAGGTGATACTGAACTCACTGCCAAAGCAGTAAGTCTTGCAGGTGGATATATTGAGCCACACTCCGGGGAAAGCAGTGGGGGTGGAAGAGGAACACGGAGTTGCTAATGTCCCTGAAGGACAGGCAGAGCTGGAGGATGCCCAACCGGGTGCAGGGGCTTGGGCATCCTTTTCGGGGAGGTGAGTGGGGCGGGTGTACCTGGACAGGTAACATTGCAGGGCAGAGGGGGCAGGCAGGTCCCCAGCTGCCGGAGTGTGCAAGCTCAAAACTCATCCTCGGAGCTGGGAGGACCCACACCTGACCCAGGTTCCAGGAGTTTATTACAACGTCCTGCCAAGCAGATCTCCTGCCGCCCCCTGCAGTTGAAGTCATGGCCCCACTCTGCGCTTTGGGTGGCGGGCAGTCCCGAGGGGCAACTGGGTCACTGCACCGGTCACCTCCCTCTGAGTTCACCAGTTCCTTCCCGTCATCTGCACAGGCACATGGGCTCCTTACTTGACGTCTGGGATGCACTTGGGGTCGGGAACATACTGTGAAGGGCGGGGGCAAGGTTGCCCTGCTGCTCAGAGGGCTGGGCTGTCACCCTGCGCTCAGCTCGCTTGGAGCATGCAGCTTTATCCAGAGTCCGTGGGCTCCCCCCTTGCCTTTCCACGAGCCCTGAGCAGCAAGAACTCCAAACGTGAGCTTCATCTTGCTTCTGGCCCACATGGATCCTC
Source organism: Ursus arctos (assembly GCF_023065955.2). Taxonomy (NCBI): domain Eukaryota; kingdom Metazoa; phylum Chordata; class Mammalia; order Carnivora; family Ursidae; genus Ursus; species Ursus arctos. The sequence goes on along the minus strand of NW_026622985.1, from coordinate 8,542,656 downwards.
CCTAGAAGCTGGACCTGAGAGTCAGCAGGGACGGTGTAACCGGCACCGGGCTGGGGTGAGAGCCCGAAGAGGAAAACAATGCAGGTTCCAACTGTACTGACACCATCTTGCCTGGTGGCCAAAGCGACTTCTGTGGAGCGGGACCAACGGACGGTGACTCGCGGACAGAGCTGTCTGTGGGAGCAGTGTGGGGGACAGGGTGTGGATGCCCCCCAAATTAAGAGGTTGGCAGAGTTTCAGTTAGTTTGAGTTTGGTCCTGGAGTAGAGGGCACAACCCAAACAGCAGGCGAGATGGGGACCTTGCCCCTTGCAGGCTACCAACGTGCCGAGTCCACTCAGCAGAGGGCAGAGCCCCATCCTAGCATGGAGAGCTCTGGGGACCCCATGTTGGGGGACTGGTGCGTGATCTCTGCCTGCCCCCACGCCGTAGCTCCTTTGTCTCTTTATCTTTTGTCCACTTTCGTCTGAAGCAAGGGATTCATCTGTGAAATTCTCTCAGAAGCCCCGAGTAGCCCCGATGCCTGGGACACAGCTGTGTCCTAGGTGGCCAGAGCGGGGTGGAATCCGCGAGCTCCCACTTGCCGTCACTGCGCACACCATGGCCGGTGCACGGTGGATCTCCTGGTCCTACCAGGACGCCTCACCCAGCAAGGCTCTGCTGCAGACCAGCGTCTGGTGCAGATGCTTGCAGGAGCCCCGCCTGCTGACAGGAACCACCCCCGGAGCGGCCGGGTGGCACTGCATCCACAGGTCCACAGGTCTGCAGCCCGAACTGGGAATGCGGAGAGAAGACGCACTCCCGAGGGACTTCCCGCGCCCCCTCCTCCTGGCAGACCCGAGAGACGCTGAGGTCAGGAAGGGGCAGGAGGCCGCACAGAGCCCGGCACTCCCGGAGGGACGAGGACCTCTTCCTGGCTCATGCTGATTTCACCCATTTAATAAATCACCATTTATTTGATGAGAACGAATGCATTCATCCTCGCAGCTCCATCATCCGGCAGTTCATTTAGCAATCTCCCAAGACAAAGAAAACAAACAAGATTCCCGGGTCTGGTAACCCATCACCGGAGCATAAAGGTCTGAAGTGTTCCTACTGGACCATCCCAGCTGTGGTTCCTTCCCTCCCCTGAAAGGAAGGGCTACCTGAGCCGTCTGAGATGGGCTCGTGCAGTATGATCACGTTTATAGCCCAGCTGAGCACTGGAGTTGGAAGAATGTTCAGAAGCTTGATTTGTTCTGTCTCCTCTGTGTCTGGTCTTGGGGCTCCTTCCCTGTGACTTCAGGCTCCCCTGGCTTACCCTCCACTCGTGTCGTCCATGATCCCACGGTGCGTTCTGCATCCGGGACGTGGGCATTTTCGTCTCTAGAAGGTTGACTGAACTCTTGTAATACCTCCCCCTCCATGTCTCTTCAATCTGTCCCCTTCTGGGACATGACCTGCAGCCGTGTTAGCCGTCTCCACGCCCGTCCTGCTGAGTCCGACAGCAGGACCCCTCCTGACGCAGCTTCGGTGCGCGCAGGGCCCCCTCCAGCCGTGCCTGCCCTGAGTCAGAGGCCACACTGAGAACTCACCCTACTCTGGACCGGATGTTTCTGTATTTCCACAGATATTCCTGAGCCTTCTGCTGGTGAAAGCATTTGTCAGCTTATCCTTTCGGGGCTGGATTTAGGCGGGACCAGAGCCGATCGCTGTTTTCCCCACAACTGAGGCAGAGCACCTCTGACCACAGGGCCTGGTGCCCTGAGCATCAGGGCGTCTGCCACGCGGGCTTGGCGAGGGGCCATCCTCCTTCCCTGTGACAGGGCTCCCAGCCCTCCAGGGCCCTTTCCCAAATCGTGAGGCGCGGTGTCCTGGCATGCAGCTGAGGGCCCTTGGGGGCCGGTGTGGTCTGGAGTCCTCCCCCAGTGCCCCTCGCTCCCCACTGCCTGGCCCTCCCCAAGGATCTCTGCCTCCCTCTCCCAGGGACCCTGAGTTCCTCCACGTGCAGCAGAGGGCCTGGCGTCTGCCATCTGGAACGGCGTGGACAGTCTGGCTGGGGGCTCACGAGCCCAGATGGATACATGTGTGCACACGTGGATCTCTGTTCGGACCAACGACCAAGGGTGTGCAGGGTCGCCCACGGAGTGGAGTGTGAGCCCAGACAGTGCTCGGGAAGGTCTGGGTGGCGGGGGCAGAGAGGGGGGCCCGGGGCTTAGAGAAGGCCGTGGGGCCACTGTAGGGGGCCACGTGGGACTGTGTGTCGCACCCTGCATGGTGCAGCTAGGACCTTAGGACCCAGCGAGACCCAGTGGGCAGAGGGGATCGGCCGGGCTCACAGGGCCAATGGTGGAGGTGGGCTTTGTGCCAGGTGGGAGATGGTGTGGATTCCTACCCCGAACCAGGGCCTGGGTGTGGTGCAGAGTGGCTGTGGGGGCTGATAGGCAGGGGCCATGGGGGTGGCGGCAGTGGCCACTGGGAAGGGACACTCGGGCTCTCCAGAAGGCCTCACTCCTCCTGCAGCCCACTTAAAGCTTATGTCACAACAGTTTGAAATGTTTTCTTCAGGAAAACAGCCAGCATCTCTTGTCTCTTGCAAACGGATCACAGACTGCTGGGCTCCATCCAGCGACCCGCCTCGAACACCCTTCTGACCGGGGGCCTCCACTTCCTGCTCCCGACGGGGAAGGAGGCTCCAGGCCCCAACAGAAAGCCCTGTCTCCTAAAGCCATGGCCCCACCACGAATCTCGCACTTGCTGGAGGAGGGAAATAAAGAAATAACCGAGTGGTTCTGCAGAACTTTAGTTTCTCACAAAAGCACATCCACGGTCCCTCAGCGGGCCCACGACGTCAGGCTCTTCTTCCCCATTTAGCAGTGAGGAGACAGAGCCTCCGATCCGGCTGCTACCTCATTGAGAGACCTGGTGCAAAATGAAAGTGTGGGACTCCCTGTTCTTCGGTTATCAGAACTGCAAGAGGCTGACGGTGGGCCTGGAAGCGTGTGGGGCCTGCGGGATTGCACGGGAGGCTGGGCCTGGGGCTCAGATGTCAGCCTAAATCCCCTGACTGCAATTCCCTGGATTCTTCCTGTCCTGGTCGGTGGGGCTGCCTCTGTGACCTTCGTATCGCACCTGCTGGGTCAGTAACGAAGGAGAGCCCCTGGGGCAGCGGCTTGGAAGCATCCCTACAGCCAGAGCACTCGGATGCAGAAACCAGCCCCTTCCTTTGATAAAATTCAGAGACTCGCCAAGGAGAGGTTCTCACCATGCCCTGTGTGTATGGACCGGCGTGCCCTGAAGTGAGGCGGGACTGCCCAACTTACACGCCTTCCACCTGCCCTCCTGCAGCCTTGTAGGGTCTGCTCCCACTCCCCAGCCAGAGTTGCAAAAGGAGGGACTTCCAAAGTATGGTTTCAAGGTCAAGCATGTTCTTATCGTGCTCCAAATAAATGATGCTTCAGGGAGGGCTGAAATTCCTCATTAGCCCACAGCGCTCTGGCTGAGGTTGTGAGGCCAGCATTCCAGCCGGATTTCAGGCAACGGGCCATCTCGGGTTCAAATAGGGAAATGCAGCTCCTGCTCAGAGTTTCCGGGGGGAGGAGGGAATGGGGGTGCTCTTTCAGCTCTGAGCATCTTGCAGACGGCGCTCATTTAGTCCTGGTTCCAAAAGTCTCTTCCCGGAGGGCGGCTCAGTGCTTCAGTTCAGCGGGACCTCATTTCACGCATCTTTTTCAACATTCAAACAATACCCTAAACAGAGACCTTTGATGTCTTCCTTTGGTGATGGAACCAGCTCCACACCCTTCTCCGTGACATTCTAGGCCACGTGTAACCTGACCCCAGCATCCGCATTGCCGTGTCCCCACACGCGCACTCCGCTTGTCCCACCCTGGGTACGAAGTGTCCTGGGACCCCCTCCCGCATGTGGAATGGCGACTTGCTGACATCTTTTTCTCGCCTATGATGATCCTCCAGGGGGACAGGGGGAAACCGGCCCTGACCCCATCCATCTGCTTATCTCTCTGGGTCCTTCTGCTCACTTACCCATCCACAATGCCACTCAACAAATGTGCGTGAATGTCACTCTTCATCGTTGCACCATTTTAGATGCCGAAGACATGACCTCAGGGGCCGTGGGGACATGTGTGGCTGAGCAGGACCTGTCCAAGCTGGAGGCACAGGCTTCCGGTGTGAGGGAGGCGGGCTGAGGAAGCCAGAGCTAGCGCCCGGTGGGAACCGCAAACCCACCCAGTTAGGGAACGGCAGGGCACCAACGGGGACGTCGGGAGGAGTGTGGGAATGAGAGCACAAGGTGTGCAGATGTGACGCTGACTGTCATGGTGAGCCTGAGTTTTAGAAACACCCTGTGAGGTGGGGTGCAGAGAGGGTTTTCAAGGATGGTTGGCAAGTCCAAATGAGAACTCAACATTCGGACGAAGCTGGCACTGGCAGAGGGGATGGAAACCTGCACGGACATCTGACAGAGGAAAGGAGGCAAAATCTGCAGATGGAAGGGTGCAGGATGGCCCGACCCGCGTGGTTGAATGTGGTCTACTTTACCGAGATTTGCAACACAGGAGAGAAGACATTCAGGGCAAATGATGAATTGGTCTTATGTGTTGACTTCAAGGGGTCTGCTCACCTCCAGGGAGAACTAGCAAATGGGGTGATTGGATGGTGGGTCTGGGCGCCGAGGGCAGGGAGGGTGCTGAGCCCAGACTGACCGAGATGTACATTTTATCACCTGCCCCACAAATTACACACGGGGTATCCAAACCAGTTAGTCCTCATCCCGAGGTTGGAAGGAATTTTATTTCCAAATGGGGAAATCCTGGCACTTAGAGGTTAGGAATCTGCCTGCTACCCCCCAGCTGGAAACAGGTGGAGCTGAAACAGAAGCCCAGAAGCCTGGGTCGGAGTCTGGGCTTCTAAACAGTAGCCACGACTGCCTCAAAGACAGGTGTATACGTGCTTGCCGCGTGGGAGGGGCCCAGTGAACGTGGACCGAGCAAGCACTTTCAGGGGGGAGTTGATGGGGAGAAAGGAGATCTCACCAGCCTGGCTGTGATAGGCTGTCCAAAGTGAGTCCCTCCTGATCCAGGACATGTCCATCCTCCAGTGGATTCAAGAAGAAGCGTCTCCACGGTGCACTCAGTGTCCAGTCCTGGCCAGGCGCTGTCTACACACATGGTCGGGACTCAACGGCCGTGCTCTGTTCTGGTTTCAGAGTCTGTGTGAACAGTAGCTCAGTGAAAGGCACAGACGAAGCCCGGGTTGGATGGCGCCGGGACGCTAAGCCGCCAGGGCAGGATGGTGAAGATGGGATACAGGGCAGGTCCATGGCGTAAGGCCGCACACATGGAGCGGGCAGCTTGGGGACGACCCCAAGGCCAGGACTGAGCGGCCTCAGGAAAGCCATTTCACCCTGTAAACTGTGGTTCACCCTGTCCTGCAGGGTTGAGAGAGGATCCAAACTTCCCAAGTCCCTGCTGTGGGGACCCCTACCCTCTCCATGTAGGTAGGTATTTTTACTATTGTTTCCCAGTGGCTCAGGGGTGGAAAGCAGGGGTACAACGGTGTGATGACAAAAGTGACGGCCACCAACGCAGGCAAACCTAAAAGGCAGGGGCCAAGTGCCCACAGGGGAGGTTGGAGGCGAGATCGGGTTTGACCAGGCATCCTGGCGGTCTGTGGCTGAGGGCACTTTCAGCAGACGTGCTTGTCAGGTGACCTTACACCTGCACCCCTCTCCCCTCCACGTCTCCACGGCCCCCCGGCCCATCAGAGACCCGCGAATATAAGTATTTCAAGGACATTTCTTTTTTATTTTTATTTTTTGAATATTTTACCCTCTTATTTGAGAGAGAGAGAGCATGAGCAGGGGGGGAAAGGCAGAGGGAGAAGCAGACTCCCCACTGAGCAGGGAGCCCGATGTGGGGCTCGATCCCAGGATCCTGAGATCATGACCTGAGCTGAGGGCAGACATTTAATGGACGGAGCCACCCAGTGCTCCTCAAGGACACTTTTTATCCCAGTTTTTTACCTTTTCCTTTTTCCTTAGATGACAGAAGATGAGAGAAATCCGTGGTAGCGTTTGAAGCCAGAATTATTCTAGAAGTGAAACTATAAGGACTTACAGGCACATCTACCGTGGGTTTTGTTTTTTCTAATTTTGGCTAGACACGGTCATGGCCGAAGCTTGCTTTTGTGTTGACCTAAGTAGGGGCTTGACATGTGCTTCTTCAATGTCACCGGTGCTAACGTGATGTCACTAGCACAGGCGGGGTGGCACTCAACGGGTAGTGGAGCCTTTCTCCTCCAGAGAATCTCCAGGAAGACCACCCGCTCTGAGGGTGGCAGGGACCCCTAAAGTGTAGGGAAAAGCTGGTGTTGATAAGCAATTGCTGAATAGCTAAACGAAAACTAGTCGGAGAAAAATGTCCACTTTATTTATTTATTTTTTTAAAGATTTATTTATTTATTTATTAGACAGAGAGAGACAGCCAGCAAGAGAGGGAACACAAGCAGGGGGAGTGGGAGAGGAAGAAGCAGGCTCCTAGCGGAGGAGCCTGATGTGGGGCTCGATCCCAGGACCCTGGGATCACGCCCTGAGCCAAAGGCAGACGCTTAACGACTGCACCACCCAGGCGCCCCAGAAAAATGTCCACTTTAGATACAAGGAAGTCCACAGATGACGACTTCTTCTTTTGTTCTTCTCCTCCTTCTCCTCCTCCCCCCCCTTCTTCTTCTTCTTCAACATTTTCAGCGCACAGGCTTTGGAGAGACCCTATCCACAGTTTTGCAGTGAACACACCGAGGTGCAGAATCCAGCAACCTGCGGGCAGGTGACGCACATGGACGGCGGCTGGCTGGTATGGAGCGTGCTCTGTGCTCTGCCCCGGGCCGCGGAGGCTGGGGGATCCGCGGACGCCGGGGGATCCGCGGAGGCTGCGTGATCGGCAGAGACCTTAACTAATTAAGGTCTTGTCCTCATTTGTGAGATGAGGATGAGGAGCTCTGCCCATCACACCTCAAACATTCCCACAGGAAGGATGGGAAATGGCAGATGCAAGACTCTTCTTCAGTGCCTCGTGCAGCTGGAAAACGCTAGACAAGGAAAACCAATGGTGCACATCTCCCCTGACCCCATGTTTGACCACGGCTTCACCGGCGGAGTTGGAACCCCCATGGGAAGAGCTGCCCCCATGAGCAGGGCCATGGTCTCCAGGGCTGCATGGCGGCCCCATCTGTCCCACGGAGGGAAGGAAGCCCTTAATCCCTCCACAGCTCAGAAAGCCCTGCAAATTCTCAAAACGATTTTAGTAGGAAATTAAGGGGGACACAGAACAGAATCCAGCACCACAGAAAGGCAAGAGCCCAGAGATGAGTGAGGTCCCGGCGTCCCCTGTGTCCCAAGGTGGGTCTTGGCCTGGACTCCGGTCCCTGTCTTTCTTTCCATGGTGGGAAGCCAACCCCCACAGCTGGTTCAGAGATGCTCTTTGAATTCAGGAGGAGGAAGGAAGGGAAGGGAGTAGCATGGGGAGGAGGGAGGGAGGAGGAGAAAGGAGGGAGAGGAGGAGAGGGGAGAAAGATAAGTCCAATGGGAATAGTCCAGACATTCTCTCTCTTCCTGAAGTCCCATTTCTCCGGTTCTGGAAGGAGTAGGGGTTGGAATCAGGTGAGCTGGCTCAAAGTCGGCCTTGTATAGGCGTGGACACTGTGACCTGGAGGGCAGGTGTCCTGCCTCCGTGTCTCTGTCTCCTCTTCCACAAGGAGGACAACAGTACCGCTCTCCGAGATCGTGAAGAGCAGTCTATAGTCATGAGCTGGGGGAACGGAAGAACAGGGGGTCAGTGCTGTGGGCCAGCTGGCAGCCCCGCATCTATGGACACTTCCCAGGAAGGCCCAGACACCCCACCCTACCCCTTGCTTCTAGGGCAGGAGCATGGCGGGGTCCCCAAGGGTGCAGCCCCCAGAAACCAGCGACAAGCCCACCTCCACAGGGAGGCCTCTGACCACGACGAAAGGGACAGGGAATCACAGAAACACCAGGACATGGCAAGTGGGGTTAGAATGTGCACCCGGTGGTCCATGCCCCTTCCCAGGCCTGTGGACCCCAAACCTAGGTGTCTCCACAGAGTGAGATGCTCCCCTGAGGGCCTCCCTCCTGCCATGTGGACACGCACAGCAGACCTGCTCCCCTGGGAAAACGGCTGTCTTAGGAACTTCAGGAATATCCATTTGTGATGTGAGTACACATGCTTCAGTACTGAGAGGAAATATTGACCTGAGGCTGTTTAATCAGCGGATACACAAACAAACAAAAGCCAAGCCTCTCTCCCAGCCCAAGGCAGCCGGGGGACGTCAGCCCTCCGAGGAAAGGTCCCGCGTGCAACTCCCCAGCAGTCCTGTGGGACGCCGTCATCCACTGACTCGAGCCCACGTGGTTACTTGTTAGGACCACTTATTACATATGTGCCATTCGTGAAACTGTGATGTATGGGACAAACCAGCAAATAGAGAACTGAAATATTAATAGCTAGAGGACTGGGGTGATTTTTTTTCTATTTAAAAATTCCAAATTCTAACTAAGTTTTTATCTTTATGCCAAAAAAAAAGTTTATATAAAAAGGATTTTTGAAGGGCAACCTGGCTGCGAGTTCCTCACTCTCTTCTCAACCCCGAATCATTTTAGGAAAACCCCTACATTCATGCTATTTGGATTCCTGCAGGAAGTTTTGCAAAACACAACTGAATGCCACGTTTCGGGGTTTTTTAGGAGCTCATACTTACGAAGTACTTATTCCTTTTTTTTAAAAGATTTTATTTATTTATTTGACAGAGAGCGAGAGAGCACAAGCAGGGGGAGGGGGAGGGGCAGAGGGAGAGGGAGAAGCCGGCTCCTGGATGAGCAGAGAGCCCGACCTGGGACTTGATCCCAGGACCCTGCGACCATGACCTGAGCCAAAGGCAGACGCTTCACCGAGGGAGCCACCTGGGCACCCCCAAAGTACTTTATTCCTTTAATGCTCAAAGCGTGGTGCCCAGTTACATTTGGGACAAGAACTGCTTTCGTGCGCTGGTTCCGCCAGCATTTGGCGGCTTCTCCCACACGCAGCTTGCGCGCAGCGTGGACGGGTCAGTAGGCAGCGCAGAGTGACCAGCGCTCCTGGCATTACCTGGAGGGGTGGGTTTCCCATAAAGTGCACGCGAGAGCTTAGTCTGTACCACGTGCTGGGCCAACAGCCCCAGAAACCAGTCCGGAGGGTAGAGCAGAGGAGAAGAGCGCGCGACATTCCTGGAGAACGAGCCCTGCCACGCACACCCCTGTGCCCCAGCCAGAGCCAGGATCATTGCTGCCGGAAACCCTCGGCTTGTTCCTGGCTCAGCATGTTTCCCAGAGGCCTCTCTGCTTCTCCTCTGGCTCCGCGGTCCTGCTTCCGTCCATTCTGTCCTCCAGCTGTGCTTGCTCTGTCCATAAGAACACGGCACGTGTATCAGGCAAAGAGGGATGCTGGCGGCGGCAGCAGTGGCAGCAAGAGCGCTCTGCTGGGTCCAGCCCACAAGATCACCAGCGTGCAGAACGCACTGATACAAAGATGCAAATGTTTAACTTTTACTGCTCCTTAGCCCGCACCAGGTGTTCGCCATGCGTGACATCACTCTATTTTCATAAAGGCCCTGGAGGAAGGTTCTATCATGGTGACCACCGTGAGAAGAGAAAGGTGAGGCTTCTGGATGTTAAGCAACTGGCCCAGGGTTATGGCTTCTATCCAGAGGGGCCACATGCACGTCCCAGCTGGTCTGAAGGTACCTGCAGGGAGGAAGCTGGATCTCATCCATGGAGCACCTTCCCTGCCAGCTCTTAGGGGCTCCCCAGCTGAGGCCTCCTGCCTAAAGGGAAGGGTTACCTGGGGTGCAGGGGCTGTACTGTAGCCCCCCAGGGTGGCTCTGCAGGTGTCCAGCTGGTGTCCAGGCCGGTGTCCAGCACCATGTGTGGTTCTTAGGACAAACAGAGCTTCTCCAACAGAAGGAGAGGGGGAGAGGGAGAGCCTACACCTCAGACGGACTTTGCCCGTCTGGGCTGGCCTGACAATGTCTGAAATCGGAGAGCCTGTAATTCCTCACAGCTCCCCGTGATGCCCACACTGCTGGTCCAGGACAGCCACGTGCCAGGTGCCCGCGATCTCTGGAGACACCATCCAGATCTCATCTAGGGTGGGAGGATGCTGGCGAGTCTACAGGGTCGTGGCTGGTTTTCCCATCCGGCGGGTCCTCTAGACGCGTGGATACACGTCCATCGGCAGCCTGCGTTCACTCCGGGGGCCGGCAGGCTTGTGGTCCTGCAGGACGCCCTGCTCAACTGGCCCCACCCCAGTCCCATCTCTGGACCTGCACCACACCAGCGTGTTGGAACGTAGTCGAGAAATACTGACCTAAAGATAAGTCGCAAGTTTGTCTCATGACCTTCCTGCACCTGCTGCTTTCCTGTCGCACCGTCTGGCATGGGCCGGGCCCGACCGAGCCTGCCGGACATGCTCTTGAAAATAGCAACTGGGTCATATTCTCAAAAACAGCACTGGTAGAACTCCCATAAACATTCGTGGCATTAATATTTTCTATGTTTCTAATTTAAGACAATTTTTGTGATGAGTTGCTTTAAGCATTTTGTGTTTCTCCCACCAGTGGATCGAATCGTGGATGGCATTCTGTCCTCACGTTTGCTGTACTGACCAGGAAGCCGGGAGACACATTCTGTATTTGGTTCCAGAAGCGTCCATTTGGTCAGGCAGCTTTCTGCCGTTTATCCAGGTTTGGAAGGCACGTGGGACGGGGCCCGTCAGCACGGGTGCTTCCCTCCGAGGGTCCCTGGGCCATCAGGCTGGGACGGCTTGCAGAGGATTGTCCAGCTGGGGCTGCGGCCGGCAGAAGAGTCCTCCAGCCTGGCCGGGCTGCCCCCCGGGCTCCGTCCTCTCCAGCGGCCAGCACGGTACCTTCATGAGACCCCTGACTGGCTCAGCTGGCCTGATACGTGTGCGAACCCGGCGCACAGCACGGAGAGCACCCAGACGAGGACGGGCATACAGCTTCTCAGAGTCAAAGCCCCTCTGTGAGCCGTGAGCGGGGCTGATCGGCATCCGGACACGGGCCTTTGTGGCCGGACTGTCCATTTCCCCAACCCTGCGCAGTCCCCGCCCGTCCACATCGCCACAGAGCTGACAGCCAGCTTGGCTCAGACCCACGCCTCTTCCACCCTGCCAAGAGCACGGCTTCGGTTCCCGCCCACTTGCCCTGACCCCACCTTACCCTCCGCTTAGTGCCTGTTCCTCCTGGCCTCTGAGACCGAACACTCTGGCACGTGATCGCAGATCACCCATCACCTGGCACTAGGGTCTGGGGGACAGGAGGGTGTCTGTGAGGACGAGCTGCCTGCATCGTGGTTTTGGTGGTAATTACACAAACCACCATGGTGACAGAGCTGCACAGAACCACGCACACACACGCACGCACACACACATGCGCGCACACACGCATATATGCACGCACGCACACACACGTGCTCAGGAGCACACACACACCCGGGTGCACGGGTCACTGGTCTATGGGTTGTCCCAGCGCCATCGTCACGGTGTTGACATTTCACTCGAGATCTGTGTGGTGCACATATTGGGGGAGGACCCATGCAGAGTATGGGGGAGCCCTGTATGTCTCTCCTACAGATCCCCGAGAGCCTATAATTATTCCAAATAAGCACGTTGAGAGGGCACATGCCGACGTTGGCACGTGCTGTGCCGTGCTGGCGGTGACGGCCGGGGCCGCCGGTGGAGGCCAGAGCCGCCTTCCCCCTCGCGGAGCTGGGCAGCGCCGACGCAGGCTCCCATCAAACAAGGACCAGGCGTCCCGGGGACGCTTCTCCCCCAGGAAACAGCGTTACTCACAGCTGCCCAGGAGCTAGCTGAGCGGGTGAGCGTTTATTAGACATTTACAGAGTGCGCTGAGGTTAAAATTCCTCTCAGAAATCACAGAAGAGGATCAGTGCATAGAAGGGCATGTTAGAATTTTGTGCTCAGCAATAAAACGAAAACAGACGTTCGTTCATTCATGTTGCCTGCTCTAATGACATAAACGTTGGATAAATGAGATAAATAAGCCTCTATGTTTTGGACAATTCATAGAAGAGCAGATTATAACCAATTTATTCTTTCCTCAAGCAAATGATGATAGGGTTGCTTTCCAAATGTCAGGCCCTGTTCTAAGTGTTGGGGGCACAGCAGGAAACCACCCGCAAGACCCAGACTTCTCAGGGGTCACATTCCCATGGCCGAGCCAGTAGACAAAAGGTTAGTAGACCCAGAAATTGAAAAAACATATATATATGTGTGTGTTTACATTTTTAACAGGTCGATTTTGAAGGTAAGTTTAACAAGATCTAGACAATTCAGATCTAGGGGTTAAGGAAATGTCTTCTAAGATGTCTCTCCGATATCCAGCTCGAAAAATAGCGGTGCCATTTTCCAAGGAATAGGGAGTTTATCCAGGGAGGGGTAATACCAAGAAGTTCCTTTGGGCACTTAACACTGGCCATTTAATAATTCAGGGACACATACATCCAGAAGGGTGGCTGGAGGGTCACAGATCTCCATCATCATGGTGACGACACTCGTCCTGTGAGCGGCCCTTGGTTCAGCCTGTACGTACCGAGAGCGGCCAGGCACCCGGCCCAAAATGGCAACTGCCGTGATGATCCCCAGCAGTTTTCAAGGGCATTTCCCAAACGTTCATCCCTGTCTGCCTCACAGCCACCCTGAGATAAGGCATTACTATGTTCACTTTCCCAACAGAACCTCAGAAAGGGATGGGTTGCTGATTTTTATGTAATTGACAAATGCCGACGTATCAAAGCTACCTAAGTACGCACCAGTCTCCTCTGCATTTCTCCCAGAGGAATCCACGAGGTTACTCACCCTAGGGCTGGAGCCCTGTTCCATCAGGAGTCCTGGGCGTGGGCTCTGAGAGAGAGCTCTTGGGCCAGAGAGGCTCCCCACGAGCCAGGAGCCATGCTACATCACCAGCCATTCAGGGGATTTATAAGCTAAATGTGGGTATATGGTCAGGTGGTAAAAGTAATAGGGGGCATATAAAGTGTTTATAAACTGTAAAGTACCATTACAAATATAAGGGAATGATGACTTTGGGTTTCCCACAAGGGATGGAGACATTCTTTGAGAACAGATGTAACATTTTTAAATTGTCAGTGTGACCTTTCTTTTCAAATAAAAAATCTTTTTTATGTGTTTGTTTCTTTTCATGGGAAAACCACATAGCCTTTCCAAAACAACCCTGCAACGTTCTGAAATCATGCACAGGAAAGATTTGGTCACACTCTCTGCTGGTTCTGTGAGCTGATGCCAGAGGAACAGGATAGATTCATGCACCCCACCCAGCGTTCCCAGGAGGCCACCAAGGGCCACCGTGGGGAGCCACGCCCTTTCGAGAAACTCTTTCCAAGAACAAATGGTGTCTGCTGACTGGAATCCCACCTGGGCTCACTGAAGGGTCACAAGTGCAGCCATACCTCCCTTTCCCTAACGAAACCCCTACCGAGCCGAGGCATCGTAACTCACTGAAATCTTACAGGAGTTCAAGAGGTGTCGTCAAGGGTGCCTGGGTGTCTCAGTCGGTTAAGCATCTGCTTTCGGCTCAGGTCATGATCCTGAGGTCATGGGATCTAGCCCCACGTCGGGCTCCCTGCTCAGTGGAGAGCCTGCTTCTCCATCCCCCTCTCCCTCTGTGCTCTATTTCAAATTAAAAAAAAAAAAAAAGTGCCAGTGGAAGGCCCGCACTCCTTCTCTTGGACCAACCCCAGCAGGTGGAAGGCCGTGCAGGTGCCAAGGCTGATAATAACCAGGAGTCCTGTTTTGTTTTTCACACTAAAGGAATGTTGCTTAGAACTTACAACTTTGAAAAAAACCTTTTCCTGCCCCGATATCCTCTTGGTCCCCCTTTAATTCTGCAATCCCTGGCATGAGTGTGTTGGCCAGAATGCCATTCACCCCAGGGGGGAAAACAAGGAGAATAAAGATTGCCGCCCAGCCAGGGGGTTTCTCAGATGCCCATTTATGGCGATGCTTTCAAGCCAGAGTTAGATTTTCAGTGTTTATTTCAGGATGCCGGGGGCTCCGGAAAACTGTTCCCTCAACTGCAAAATGGACACAGGGGTCTCTGCCTTACAGGTTCGCTGGGAAGGCGAAACGAGGCAGGGAAAAGGAAGAGATGGCCACAGTGGGCCGCAGAAAGTAAGCACCAGTAAATAGTGGGACTCGGTGTTACTCTTTGTCATTGCCGCTGTCCTTACTGGTAGCCTTAGTGCTACTGTTTTCTGGGAGACCCAGACCCTGTTTCCTCTTCTCCTAGCACCTCCGCAAGAAATGGATTTTTGCCTGCGGGAAATAGGAATGGAAAGTAGCTATCACGAACTCGCTCCGCAGCGGGAGCTCCCGAAGCCCAGGCTGGCTGCCTCCTGCTCGTTTCAGGCTGATTCATAAGCAGCTTTCCTGCCTCTTCACTGGCTCTGTACCTTTCTCCTTTGGCAACAGAGTTGCTTAATTGCACAGGAAAAATACCTTGATTTCAAACACGCCCCCCTGTAGTACTTTCTTAAAAATAAAGCTGTAAAATCATGACCTAATCTTTCAGAAGGAAGCGAAAAGGAAGTATATCTTGCATGAAAGTTCCGTCGTGGGGTAAGGGTGCAGACCCGTCTGGTTTTAACGACATAAAGAAAGCGGAGCCTCGTGTCTTCGACCTGAGAACGCACTTGAGTCTGGTTACACACAGGGCAGCACGTGATGTCTTAAAAATACGCCAACACGCTTAGCGCGGTGTACGTTCACAGATGGCTATTTTGAATCATAACCAACTAACACCCCAAATCCCTGCGCTTTTCCTATGTCCTAGTAATTAAGCTTTATATAAGTTAGGAAATTCTTGGAGCAGCAAGACTGTATGCTGTATTCCTAGGGTTTTGTTTGTTTGTTTGTTGTGCTAAAAACCAAACAGCTCTTTTTCTTGTAAATTCAAATTCATTTATGTTTCAAAGGAAATCCAATCCATATGTTTCTTATTTATTTACACTTACTGTAATTCATCAAAGCCGTATTTAATGAGATACTTAATGTCCAAAGAGTCTCCGTCAAAGGATTTTTTTAAAAGCCTTTCATCTTGTGTACCAGGAAGCTTTGCTGTTCTTTGAAACAAGGTTCTAAGTTTGGAAAAATGTGACCTTCCATTCATGTTCCGAAATGTTCGGAGGCATGTAAATTAGCTAAGTGTAGACGTGCACAATATTTGGCGAAATTAACCGGCTCCTCCCAAAGCGGGGTGCGTTCCGTGCCCCAATCTTCTCATAATGAGTAGCCGGGGAGGCATTCCGGGGGGAAAGAGGAGGATTGCTGCCTCTGCTTTCATCCAACAATCTCCAAAAAAATGTTAAGCAAATACTGTACGTCACACATTATTCAGTATGTGTGAAAATTACTTTGATTTGTTTTTAATATGCAAGAGTATAAAAAAGCATTATCTCAATTACTGGGAAAGTTGCTCTGTGCATGTCTGTGGATGTCTGTGTGCATACCTGTGCCCGTGTGTGTATGCACGCATGTATGCACATCTCTGTGTATGCATGTGCGTGTCTGTGTGTATGCATTTTCATGTTTGCATTTGTGTGTATGTATGTCTGTATGGGTGTGTGCATATCCGTGTACATGCATGTCCATGCTCATTGTATATGTGTGCATACATGTGTGCACGTCTCCGTGTGTGCCTATCTATGTACACGCATGTGTATGCATGCCTGTGCATATGTGTATGTGCATGTGTGTGCATGTATTTATGCCTTGTGTATGCATGTGTGTCTGTGTATATGCCTGTTTGTGTGTGCATGTACGTATGCACGTGTCTACGTGTGCATGCGTGTCTGAGTGTATGCATGCCTCTATGTGTGTGCACGCAGGCTCCTGTGTATATGTGTGCATGTGCCTGTATGTAGGCATGTGTGTATGTCCCTGTGTGTGCATACGTGTGCGTGCGTGTATGCATATCTCTCCTTGTGCATGTGTGTCTGTGTCTGCATGAACACAAGCATGTCTCGAATGGCAGGATTCCGGTTTTGAGTAAGGATGAATCATACTCCACTCTACAACTACCCCACATTTTCTCTACCCTTCCACCCAGTAATGGACATTTGGGTTGTTTCCACATCTTGTCTATTGTGAACAGCGCCGCAGGGGACATGAGGGAGAAGGTAACTCTTGAGATCCTGATTTCAGCTGTTTCGGACAGATGCTTGGAAGTGGGACTAGTGGATCGTACGGTAGTTACACTTTTAGTTTCTTGAGGAATTTCTGTACCATTTCTCATGGTGGCTGCACCGTTTAAACTCCCTTCATGGACTGTGGACTCTGGGAAACAAACTGAGGGCTTCAGAGGGGAGGGGGGTGGGGGGTCGGGATAGGCCGGTGACAGGTAGTAAGGAGGGCACGTATTGCATGGTGCACTGGGTGTTATACACAAGTAATGAATCATGGAACTTGACATCAAAAACTAGGGATGTACTGTATGGTGACTAACATAATATAATAAAAAATATTATTGTAAAAATAAATAAATAAATAAATAAATAAACTCCCTCCACAGTGTACAAGGGTTCCAACTCCTGCACATCCTAAAATAAGAAAAATAAACATATTTCTGACATAACGTAAAATGTATAAAATACTGGGCATCGCCATAACCTGGACTATTATATATAAATAAAAAATAGATAATGTAAAATGACGTAATATCTTATTTCAGTACCGAAAGAATAGAAAAATACCAAGTAAAACATACAATTCTAAATATATAAACATGTGTGGACAAAGTAACATGTAGGTAATACTTTTTTCCTGTTAAGACAGCGGTATAATGGGTATATTTTGACTTTTTTAAGGCTAACCAATTACTTCAGTAAAAAAAGAAAAAATCAAGTGAAAATCAACAAACTTATAAGAAATAAATTGTACCTTATAATAGATGTCTGGCTCAGATACGATCTCTAGTAATGCCACAGTTTGGATGATTTTATTCTTGGAATGCCGGGTATCTTTTTTCTGGTAATGAATTCTCCTCTGTGGCTTTCGGAGGAGTAAGCACTCCTAACTAGCCCTCCGATAATGAGAAAAGATGGTTTCCTTGGCAACATAGCAGTAATCCTAATTTAATATACTTGTGTTGATCTTTATCTACAAGAATTTGCGATATAAACACATTTTTTAAAAAAAGCAAGAAAAGCCTCTGAGACTAAAACTACGAAGGTGTTCACAACAGGAAATTCTACGCACGTGTCACAGCTGGTTTCCCACACATGGTGCGGGGTGTGGGTCCTGAGCCGTGACCTCTGGTGGGAGGGGCAGCAGGTGGAGGGGCGGGCTGGGGAGAGGCACTGAGTGTATCAGGGTCTTGGAAACTCGCTCTGCCTTCTCTCCATTGGTGGGAAATGGTGGAAGCACTTATTGGAACAACTTGGAGAGAGGGGTGCAGGGCTGGGGAAGACCCCTCCCACCGCGGGGAAACTGAGTTAGCACAGTCCCCAACTGCAGGGGTCTAGCTCCGGAAGTGTGCGCCTGGGCATAGGGACTCAGAATAAGGCACAACGAACACAGTTGTGGGATGTCTGTTTTAAACCTGTTATCTTGTCCCTGGGCTTTTTTTCTAGGAACTGAGAGCTTGCCCTGAATTAACTGGGAAGTGCTGCCCTAGAGCCTCCTGGTGAGAGCCACATGCTCTGGAGCCAATGGGTCCTGGGTTCAAATCCAGCCTCAGCCACTGGTTCTGTATCTTTTCTTAGAGCCCCGTGGTGAGAGTCATACACTCTGGAGCGAAAGGTTCCTGGGTTCAAATCCAAACTCAGCCACTGGTTCTGTATCTTTTTAAAGCTGCTACTCTTTCCCCCATTTCTACCACGAGAGCCATAATAGCTTGGTTATGGGGATTAAATCAAATGGTGTATGTTAAGTGTTAATCGATACCTGGCGCGTAAGTGCTTAGTAAAGAGCATGTGACTGGGCTCGCGACATGTGCCACGATAATAATCTGCTCTTTGGGGTTTAAGGATATGAGGTTGTCTTTTTAAAGGTCGCACAGCAGGGTCGCCTGGGTGGCACAGCGGTTAAGCCTCTGCCTTCAGCTCAGGGCGTGATCCCGGCGTTGTGGGATCAAGCCCCACATCAGGCTCCTCCGCTATGAGCCTGCTTCTTCCTCTCCCACTCCCCCTACTTGTGTTCCCTCTCTCGCTGGCTGTCTCTGTCTCTGTTGAATAAATAAATAAATAAATCTTTAAAAAAAAAATAAATAAAGGTCGCACAGCAGAATTATCTACTTGGATAGGCATGCGCGAGACTCACAAAAATCACAAATGCTAGCTAATTTCCCTCTTTCTTAAGTAGCGAACACTATGCTAGACTAAGCATGTGCAAAAATACTTGAGTTGACAGAAGGATGACAGACGCAGGGAAGCAGACATGGGGCAGGAGAGTTAAACAGGGGTCATGACTATGGAATCATTTCCCTTGAAAATGAGAAGAATTTCAGATTTCTGGCTTAGTGTTATTGTGGTTGCTCTAACTTTAAATATACAGAATGCCTGCTTTCATGAATCCACATCTCACACGCCGTATAAGGACCTCAAAATAAAACCGGTTCCTAAGGACGATGTTCCATAGTCACAAATATACATTTATTTTCTTCTTTCCTTTTGTCTGTTTAGGTTTCTCTTCACTGGGAAGCAGCATCACAGACTTGCCCAGGGTCTCCTCTAAACACACCGGGATTTCAACTGCCCTTCACGTGGGTGGCATCAGGGCACAAAGGTTAAAGAAGTCATTAAGGGGGCGCCTGGTGGCTCAGTGGGCTCAGTGTCTGCCTTCGGCTCCGGTCATGATCCCAGGGTTCTGGGATCGAGCTCCGAGTCAAGTTCCCTGCTCAGCGGGGAGCCTGCTTCTCCCTCTCCCTCTGCCGCTCCCCCTGCTTGTGCTCTCTCTCTCTCCCCCTCTGTCAAATAAATAAATAAAATCTTTAAAAACCCCACAAAATACACACAGAAAACAATATATATATATATATATATATATAATATATAGCTTCTGTAATGTGTAAGCCATTTATAAACCATATACAACATACAAATTGTATACCGCAGTTTAAATACTGATGAAACCAGTATATCACCTGGAGAACGGAATAAAGAATCAGGATCTCTCTGTCCTCCGAGGGCTTCTCTGTGCCCCTCGCTCATCCCACACCTTTCTTTTCCTCCCACCCCAAAAAGTAGCTGCTGTCAATCTAATGTTTCTCCTTGACGTAAAATTGCATTTCCAAATACTTGGTTTTTCGTTTTGGCCTTATTTTCTGGGCTTTTCATCCATTGGATCCCACTGCAGATATTCTGTAAGACGTTTTCCCCACACTATTTTGTTTGCCGTGTCTTATGTCTGTAGCTTTATTCGGTTTGCTTTCATGGTCATAGAGCATTCTACCGCGCGAGAATATCATAATTAATTTATACCAGTTCGCTGACGACGGGTATCTCTGCTACCTGCCATATTTTGCTGCTAAGAAGGATGTTGACTTTGTCTCCCAGGGAGAATGGGCTCCCCCAGGGCTGTGTCTCCCATGTCTGTGGGTGTGGACACCCCCGTTATGGGGACCCTGACACTCTGCCCAAAATGCTTATTCCAACTTACATGTCCCCCATCAGGGTTTGAGAGTTGGTCCACGACTGCACACCTATGTGATAATGTGACTTTTAAGGTCCCAAAGTGGGATGGATTATAGCTTCTTGATTGCCAGCAAAGCTGAACGCCTTTCTCACAACCCACTGCCTTTTTCGTGTTTTTATTTCTGACTTCCTCCATGTTGTTGGTTTTCTATCATTTTTTTTTAAAGATTTTATTTATTTATTTGACAGAGATAGAGATAGCCAGCGAGAGAGGGAACACAAGCAGGGGGAGTGGGAGAGGAAGAAGCAGGCTCTCAGCGGAGGAGCCTGATGTGGGGCTCGATCCCAGAACGCTGGGATCACGCCCTGAGCCGAAGGCAGACGCTTAACGACTGAGCCACCCAGGCGCCCCTCAATATTTATATGTTGACTTTTTAAATAATAATTTCTATGTTCAGCATCCTAGTCTTTTATCAAAAATGCTCTCAGTGGGCCCCCTCTGTTTGTTCTAAAAGTTTGAAATCTTTACTTATGAGGGAACAGAAGGGGGGCTGAGGACAAAGCATAAACCTACACCCTGCAATGTCCCCCCACCCCCCACTCCTGGGTGGGATATGTGTTGTTCTTCCAGGAAGTTCCCAACTATCTTAATGGTAATGCCTTGCTAGAGGGGTCAACTTGACAACGGCAAGGCCTCCTGTATGCTGTGAGTCTTCTTTAACAAATGAAAGTATTTTCTCAACCTCCCTTTTCCTCACCTCCCCCACCCCCATAGTCTATCATCAGCCACCCCTCACAACCTGGGGCAGGAGCTCTTTCCGCCCATGGGTCCTGTCCCTGTGCTTTAATAAACCACCATTTTGCACCAAAGACATCTCAAGAATTCTTTCTTGGTCGTCGGCTCTGGACTCCATCCCACCGAACCTCACCTACATTCCACAACCTCACCGTTTACCTTCCCAGTTTAAAGATTTAACCCAGTAAGAGTTCATTTTGTTTGAACCAGTAGAGAAAATTCTCCTGTGTCCTGATGGTTCTCATTCCAATTTCCAGCATCAATCCCCCCCCCCCCCAAGCAGGTCACTGTGGCCTGCATTTATTTCCAGGATATGCGGGGGTCTATTTGCAGACTCTGTTCCATCCTGTGGGTCTGTTAGTCCCTCTTCACGCCTTGAACATAAGCCTTCATATTAGAGGAGACAACCCATCACCTGTTATTTCATTTGGGAGTCCATAAAGGAATTACAATCCCTTCCACGGAATCCACAAAGTATCTTCTTGGGAATCTGATTTGACCAGTTGGAATCTAGAGTCATTGGGGAGAAGCACCTGCCTTCGCACCAATGAGTCTTGGTGAGAACGCACACCCTTCCTTTTTACCGGGAATCCTTTACCTTATTCGTTAAAGTGATGGATGGATCTCACTGCCCGAGCATCTGACTCTATTTTTATTTGAAATGTATGAGCCCATAAATGTGAACCACACTATATGCAGGAGGTCCGTTCTCAATAGTATGAGCAAAATTGCAGAATATTAAGAATTTTATTATGCGGTCGCTCTGTCACTATAGACGACTAAGGATTTATTTGCCACAATGTTTTCATTATTTTACTTCCAAAGTTTTTGTTTTCCTGTCTTCAGACAGTCCCTTTTAAACAACAGTGCTCCGCCCACTCCTTTTAAAATCCAGTCTGACCACGGTTGTCTCCAAGCTCAAAGTCCAGTGGTTTACCTTATTGGGAAGCATCCTGTTTAAACCTAAATTCATGTTTGCCTCCTAAGTTTGTGATTCTCTGGCTGCTTTTGAACAATTATTTTTTCTCCCTTGTATACAATCTTTGACATTTTTAAATTTTCTTTGTTTTCTACCCACTAATTTGGAAAGATACCCATTTTTAAAATTCTGTTTGCATACACTAAACATTTTAACATGCATGATTAACCTAACTGCGGTCGGAGGACACGTTTGATCTCTTTTCAAAATGATACGCGGGCCTCTGACGCGTAATTACAATTCTCCTTCTCTCCATTAACCATCTGCTCTCGCCTAGTATTTTAGTTTTATTTGGTTTCTTCACCCTACATGTTAGAAATTATCATAAAAATTATTTTATATATAGCTTATTTCTTTAGATTTACCTGCAAGCTTGCAAGCTGCACCCCACTCCTGCCCCGCCTCCCTTCTTGTATCTCAGATATTCCTTCTGGGATAATTTAATTTCTTCTTATTTACACACACACGCACATACACATACAGATATTCACCATCTCCGCCAGTTTCCACATCTCAATCTTTTTAAAACATATTTTCTACGTAGTTTTCACTGCATCCTGCTTAATTTCTTCAGCTCTGCCTTCAAGTGTGTTCATTCCTGACCTGTTTAACTCTGCTGTTTTCAACTACCGACTTCTCATTTCAATGAAGTTTTTCTTTCTAAAAATTTTATTTTTCCATTTCAAATGGCTGTGTTGACAACTTTGCATGATTTTTTCTGATAATTCAGATTTTCAATACTCAGTTCTTTTAAATTATTAAATGTATTTATTTTATATTTTTATTTGGTATTTCGCTGCCTGAGGTGTGAGAGTCTGACATTGTTTTTCTTCTTTTTTCCTGCTGATTCTCACTCATTGTTCCTTGTTACCTGATATGCCTGGAAACATTTTTTTTTTTTTTTTAATTTGTGAACTCATTTGCATTGAAACTTTTTGGTCACCTGGGGCTTCCTCTAGAGAGCTTTTGCCTGGGCTTCTGACTGGCCTCAGGGCTGTGTAAGTTCACAGCTTGGTGTTTGCTGGTTAGTTTGCTTTCTGGTGGAAGCCAGACCGTGTGAATTTCCCCAAAGGTACGTGAGGACAGGCTTTGTCTTACAAATACTCAGTGAAGACTTAACTGTTTCCTTCTAATCACTTGGCCTTTGCCCCCTCCCTCTGATGCTGAAAACCGACCTCCAAACTTCTGAACTAAAATATAGTTTCACTTATATGTGGAACAGAAGGAATAGCATGGAGGACATCAGGAGAAGGAAGGGAAAAATGAAGGGGGGGGAAATCGGAGAGGGAGACAAACCACGAGAGACTCTGGACTCCGGGAAACAGAGGGTTTTAGAGGGGAGGGGGGTGGGGGGATGGGCTAACCGGGTGACGCGTATTAAGGAGGGCACGTATTGCATGGAGCACTGGGTGATATGCACAAACAATGAATCATGGAACAGTACACCAAAAACTAAGGCTGTACTGTATGGGGACTAACATAACATAATAAAAAAAAATTTTTAAGTAAATAAATAAAACCTATAATTAAGTTTCTGTTCTCCAAAGACTAACCATTCCTAATTTTAGAAAACAGGTCTACCTGTTCATTTAAATTTGTAACAAATGAGAATTTGCTTAAGTGTTTTCTATTTACTCCTTTAATTCTCAAATTCAATTAAATTTTAATCTTAGAACTTAAAAAAAAAATAAAATATCAGTGAACAGAGAGTTTGGGATAAAGAGGAACAACAGCCTCATTGCTTTGCGGGGTAAAGGAGGCTGCAGCGGGCTCTGGCCCTCCGAACCTGGGAAATGCAGGATCTAGCCGGTCTCCAGGGCATGGGTGCGAGCTGCCAGCCTCCTTCCTCTGTCCTCAGGGTGGTACCAGGCTCCTGAAACAAAAGTCTAAGAAGGGAGGAGGGGAGGTTTGCAGAAGAGATGAAAAAGGTTGCTTTGAAAGCAAGCTTTACTGAAACATTAGTGCCACCATTTGATTTCTGTTCAGCTTTGCGCTTTATAGGGGTTTCTGCAGGGACTTTCTGTCTTGCGGACCTGCTGAGCACACGCGGAGACGCCCGGAACTGCCTCCCTCGTTGGCGCAGCAGAGAAGGAAAAGCATCATGGGAGGAGGAGAGAGGCTTGATTTGGAACAAAAGCTGGGCCAATCACGGCTGTGAGACTTGGGGCAAGTCTTCCCACCTAGAAAGTGGGGTGTCAACACGAAACCCTCCAGAAGCTGCAAGGCTTACATTGAACATCTGCTTCTGTGTGCATCGCAGATCCTGGTGCCTGGAGCCGGGCAGGCTCCCAAAGAACATTCTTCCCTCAAGTCCCTCCCAGATGGGGCCCCCTGCAGGAGGGTGAGCTCATCTTCTGGCTGAGCGTCGCGGGCCGGCCTCCCCATCCGGGAGCATCTCTGACCCATCTCAATACCATGCAGATGGTCCTGTCCACACTGGGGGTGCCTCCTGTCGCCCTCCATGCAATTGGAGCACCTGTTTTCTGTCCTTGATAACTCTTATGATGATATGCACTCTTTACTTACCTGTCTCGTTTCTCAGTGTGTGTTTCTGCCGTGGACGCCGTGCCGCGGGTAGCACGCAGGCTCCCCCAGAGCTCACTTGACTGTGTGGATGAGCAAATCTAGGCTATGCAGGGCAGCCTGGCAGCTCAGGCTTGAGGCAGAATTCCTTCTTTAGGAAACAGTCTTTGTTCTGAAGGCCTTCAACTGATTGGATGAGGCCCACCCACGTTACAGCGGGTCATCTTCCTTACTTACAATCTACTGATCAAAAATGTTAATCTCATCTGTAAATCACCTCACAGCAACACCTGAATGAGTGTTGGAGCAAACAGCTGGGCTCCATGGGCCAGCCGCGTTGATGCACGATACACTTCCCCCCGTGCATTCCCGTCACGACCCCTCTGTGTGTCCTGCCAGACACAGAGCAGGTGACCACAGGCCTGCTCGTCTAACCCGTGGGGTGTCCGAGCCCCATGGTCCCCGCAGTGCACCCTTTTCCTATTCTCCAGCCTACATCTGCTCTGACACTCACCCTCGTGTGATGAAACACGTGGCATCGGTGCCCTGACATTTCCCGTGTGAAATTTCCCACCTGGGCAGCACAGAGTGGCGGTCACTTTGGAGTCTGGCTGTCGGGACTGGAGTGAAGCCACTTGCCCAGCTCTGTGTTTGGAGATGCTACGCGTCTTTCCCAAGTCTGGATCTCACAGCATGTGAGTGGAGAAAGTGACCCTGCCCCGGGCTTGAGTGGGACCCTGCGTGTCCTTCTGGTCACGGTCAGCGATCAGCTCACATTGTGCAGGACCAGCTCAGAGGTGGGATCCAGCCCCACATGCACAGCAAAGGTTGATCGGGGGCTTCCTTCTCTGCCCAGAGCTGCACTTAGCCACTCAGTCCCCTGGGCAGTGAGAGAAGGTGGGGGCAGGCCTGGACCCCCTGGGAAGAGACTGACCCCCCCAAGCCCCTCAGAGACCCCACCTGGCACACCGTCCTCAGTGAGTCCCCTCCCCTCGATTTCTGGGAGACCCCTGCTTTGAACGTGAACTTCCACCTCTGTCCTATGAGCCTCGCTGTAATTAAACACACCAGGCCCTGCCCCAAGCTTAAAAGAGTAAATACAGATAAATAAAAGCCCAGAGCCCGTGACCTCTGCAGAGCGGATGGAGGGGAGCCTCCACCCAGCCTCCCTGAGCCTCCTGTTCAGAAGGCCTTGGCCTTTCAAGCCACATCTTTCTAAAAGAGGACAGATATCAAAGTGTACGGCCGTGGAAGCGCTTGACGCTTATGGACCCAAGTCCCACACATCACACGGGGATGCTGAATGAATGCCGTAAATGTGGAAGAAGATGTCTGGGAGGACGGTTCACTCTGGTTTGCAGGCGAGCCTGGCCCAGAAGTGAGGCCCAGGGCCGCCATCCTTCTCCACAGGCCACCTGGGAGCCACCTTCCTCGCCCGGCGGCCCCCGCCCCAGGCGCCACTGTCCTGGAAAGTGAGACCAGAATGGGTGCAGCGGTGCCTTGACCCCCTGAACGGAGCAGGTGTTCACTGTCATTCAGCATCCATGGGGGCAGATGCAGTTCCCCGCTTTGTTCATGTGATCCCACCCCAGCCCGGGCCTGTGCCCGCAATCACAGCTCGCGTGTCCTGCATGTGGGACAACCGTGAGGCAGGTCTGAAGCACCAGGCTTGCGGATGAGGGGGCAGAGGCTCCCAGAGGGTCAGCATGGCCTAGCCAAGCCCGGTTTCCAGACTCCGGAACCAGTAAAGCTAGTAACACCCCCTGCGCCCCTGTGCTCCCAGCTGACATCTGGACAGCTAGACGGGGATGGACGTTACCAGGCATCTCAGAAACAAGCGCTTTACGTCTGGCTCTTATGCACACCAGGGAATTCTGTGAAACAAGCCTGCGGTTCTTGGGCCAGGAATACAGCGATGTGTGCAGTGGCTGGGGATGAGCTGTGCCCCGGGGTGGGCAGGGGGAGGGAAGAGAGAGCAAGCTGGGGAAAGACCTCAGTTCCACCCGCCAGAGGAGCTGTTGCTGCTGCCAAGGGCTGAGTGGATCCAGAGGATGGGGATCTGGTGGGGATGGCAGCCAACGGCAGCCATTCTGGGGTCACGGGGCTCGCAGGCGGGAGGATCGGAAAGGGCGGTGTCCCGAAGACAGCAAAATAAGCCCCCCAGGCTCCATGGGCACACGCTCCCAGACCGGCCCTGTCATTTCCCACCCGCACCCCCAAAGCCGTGCGGAACTCCATGAGGCTGTGATCTGGGAAGTGTCCCCTCCGACCCGATGTGGCACCGGGAGAGCATGGCCAGTAATTCCTGTGCTGCCCTCACCGTCCAGCCAGACCGCCGCCCAGCGCTGCCGGGATCGTGGCCTGCCTGCTTCCAGAACCCCCGACCGCACGCCCACACCCAAGGCCGCAGAGACGCGGAGCGGAACGCGCCGTCCTGGAGGACGTGCTGAGTGAGGCGCGCTTCTCCCTGCCAGTTGCAGCCGTTGTCCCCCCAGCGGGGACGGGTCTGCCGTTGGTTCTGTCTGAAACCCCGACAGCGCCTTTGTAGGTTGCTCTGCCCCGACCCGTCCGTGTCCGTGCGCTGAGCTCGCAGGCCAGCCGCGCGTGCCTCCCGCGGGCAGAGTGGCCGGAGCGGCTCCTCCGGGCTCTGTCTGCGGGGGGTTTTCCTCGGGCCTGTGAAGCTGCTGTGGGAGCGATGAGGTCACGAGGGTGCAGACGCACCACGGGGGCAGCGGTGTGTGTGAGGTGTGTGTATGCGTGAGCTGTGTGTGGTGTTGTGTGAAGTGTGTGAGGTGTGTGTGAGCTGTGGGGCGTCAGAGCCCAGGAGAGCTGGCTGACTGACAAGACCCTCTTCGTCACACACATCACACTGCGTTGCCGCGTCACCCCCGTCCCACCGGGTCCTTGTCCTGAGCTCCCGCGGGTCCCGGAGCGCGCTCACGGGGACATTGGCGGCGCCGCATCCCGGCCCTGCGGCCTCGTAGGATCATCCCACGGTAGGAGTGTCCGCTGGCGGGAGACGGTGTGCTGTGCGAAGCAAGACCTCCGTCACCTAGAAGATGCCCCGCCTGTGTGTCCCCCGGGACCCAGCAGACACTCCGCGGGCCCAGCGACAGCCTCCGGGGGGCGCTGCTGTAATCTGGGAACGCAGACGGAGCTCTGGGGAACTGGAGATGGGTAAGTCAGTGGAACGTCGAGCGGAGCAAGGAAAGAACCAGACGGTAGAAAAGAAGAAGAAAAAGGAAATCCGAAGAGGACGATGGCATGGAAGTCGGAGGATTGTTTGGGGACACAATGCCCGTCCCATCTGCCAACGTCCCAGGAAACAACCGGAGAGGATGGCAGTGAGGTTCTCTCAGGGGGAGGCAGGGATGAAGTATTTCTGTCCATCTGTCATCTATCCATCTATCATCTATCTATCTATCCATTTATCTATCGTCTATCTATCATCAACCTACGTATCTATCATCTATTATCTATCTATCGTCAATCTATCTACCTATCATCTATCATTTATCTATCATCTATCTATCTATGTCTATCTATCATCTATCACCTATCCTATATTTATCTATCTACCTATCATCTATCATTTATCTATCATATATTTATCTATCTATCTTCAATCATCTATCATCTATCTATCATGTATCTATCTATCTATCTATCTATCTATGTATCTATCATCTATCATCGATCATCCATTATCTATCTATCTATCTATCTATCTATCTATCTATCTATCTATCATCATCTATCATCTCTGTGTCCTCATCGATGAGTGTGTTATCTCTATAACAGGAGCCCTAGCTTTGGCTTTCTGCACACTCTAGTATTTCCGCACAACCCCGAGGCTCCCAGTGAGCTCTCCGCAGTGATGCGCTGTCATTCCAATTCAGTGAGATGGGCGCTCAGGTTCCCTAAGCAGTAGGATATGCTGGCACCTGTGCCCCTGAGGAAGGCAGACCCGGGGAGTGGGGCACGACCCTGCAGCCCTAGGGAGGTCTCCTCGTGTGTTAAACAGACCGGTGGCAGAGGGATGCATGAGGAAGGGCCGTGAGTGAGCTGTGCCAGGGGCAGGGCGTGGGCCGCCCTCTGTGCTGCCTGCTCCATGATGGAGCTGCCGCCACCTGGGGCGTGTGCCCCCTTTCTCGCAGCCCTGCCCAAGCCTCCTGTTGCGCGCCTGCGCGGTGGGCTGGCATGAGTCCTGGGGCCCGGGGCTGGGCTTGCCTGGGCCAGCACCATTTTGCCCACTCTGTCCAAAGGCCATGGGTACCACTCTCAGTATCTTTGGAAGAATGCGGGCCATGGCTGGCCCCGCTTGATGCCAGGCAAGAGGAAAGTCCCAGTGACGATTATCTGGGATATTAGAGAAAAAGACGGAGGAATATTTGTGAAGATGATTGCGGCATTTTCAGAATCGGGGTGGTGCTGATAACCACAGGCTGCTTCTGTTATCCACGCGGTGGGGCTCACGTAGACCCATCCCCCTGTTCCACAGGCTGTTTGATTGGGTTGGCGGATTCCTCACGGTCGTGGCCGTGTGTCTGCAAACTCTGGCCACACAGAGCAGGCCTGGAAGGGCACAGGCCTGCGGCCGATTCCTTAGCTCCAGCCGTCCGCTCATGCCTGGCCTTGGGCAGCACAGGGTGACACGGGGTGGGACAGGGCTGCGAGGCTGGGTCCCCACCCAGCCCCGGGGAAGGCGGGCTCCAGGGCATCTGCTCTTTGACCTGGAAACTTCGACGTGTCTAGTCCATTCCAGTTAGATGGGTGTCGCAGCCTCCCAGCCCAAGACGGAGCAGGGATGCAGGGAACACCAGCAATGATTCAGAACCTCACCTCCCAGTGACTGCTCCTGCCTCTGCACCATCATCTACCTGCCCGCGTTCATGAATATTATTAACATACTCCCCAAATGTCTAAACTCAGGTACCAGGATTTCTATTTTTCATTAAGGTTGTACTTTAGTCTTTTTTTGGGGGGGGGGGGGGAATCAACGAAATGTATGACACATATGAGATTTTTAAATTTATGCCTTTTGGTTCAAAAATAGAGAAAAACACTTAAGTAGACAATATTTGCCCATACACTGATTCAAAAAACGTGGTAACTCAGCAGAATAAATTAGCTTTCCTCATTTCCAAATAATGTCTGACAGGTGCCTGAGAGCTTTCAAAATACATTTAAATACACCCAATCGCCGTGTGGTTTTCCACTTTGCTACTTACAAACATAACTAGTTTCATCTGACAAGCAGTCGAAACATATTTCCCCACGTGGCAACTTTCTAGATGATTTAGTGGTCAAAATACTTCAGTGAAAATATTATCATAAAACTCCAGAAAAACGACGGTGCCGTTTTGGGTTGATTTAGTTATTTTACTTAATTCGATAGTGTTAAAGGCTGCGGAGTAATTGAAAGAATGAGTAAAAACGGCATCCCACAACATGCGGCATTTAATATGATTGGAATGGGTTCTCTTTCTTTTTATAGCTGAGTGTTTTCTTCACGACTCCTTGGTGAATGTTATGCTGTACAAATACGCACACATAGGAACTCCCCGACTTGGGATCAGCTGCTTTGCAAACACCCCACATGTAAGGACGGCCAGCACTGGCTTTGCTTTTCATGCACAAAGGGGGCTGATCCTGACTTCTCTGCAGACCTCCACCCTCGTCTGGACAGAAATCAAGCTTTTGTCCTCTAATCCAGCCAATGTCCTTCCCCCATCTGACCATGTTTCCGGGAGGAACGAGAGGATGTTTTCACCTGACGTGATACCTTCATCATTCACCTGGATGGAGGGGACCCTCTAGTGTCCCTCTGATGAATCCTATTTCCTGCTCACACTGGTTTCAGGTGGATTTCTGTCCCTTACAACTCACAGAAGTCCACCTGCTATAGAATTGACAAGCCTGGGGTCTGGGCTTAGGTGTTCCGGGTTTGAATCCTGGCTCTGCTATTTACAAAATTGTTTCTGTAAAAGCGGTTTTCTTAACGTGTCAGTCTCCTTATCTGTACGACGAGAACAATAACATTGTCACTTCCTGAGAGTACTGAATGTGCTGATGTAAGTAAAGCGATCGGCACGGAGTCCAGCCCCAGAACCAGGCGGTCGGCGCCCTAGGAAGCGGGGTTGTACCTACTTCACATCTCCAAATACAAACGTGCAGGCGCAAAGCCAAAAGGAAGACAAGGATGTCTCCCCTTATGGCAGAAGCCACTTTGCGCCCATGACGTGGTAGCTGAGTCGGGCGGGAAGCATCCACTGATATAAGCACCAGTAGAAGAATGTCGGACAGTGAACGGGACTGTCGCACCTTCTCAAAGCACCTCTACACGAGGGACTTACTGATCCCTGCCGTAAGCATTCAGAGTGCAGACTCTTGGCGGAAAGCGGTTTAAGTGATCAGTGAACACTCCCGGGCACAGAGCAAGCTGAGGCCAGCTACCTGCTGAGATGCCCGGAGAAGGGCACGACGTCACTCCCAAAGCCTCCCTGACAAAGTGCAGGGGAAATCTATCAGGAAGAAGCAACACGCAGACCCAAACTGACAAACGTTTCGTGAAATAAATGAGCAGCCCTATTCCCAAGTGTAATGTCACCAGGGGAGAAGATAGGCTGTTGTACATTCTAGAATGAAGGAGACCAGGCACACGGGACTATGGCTCTTGATTAGATCCTGGACCAGGGGAAGCAGCTCTAAAGGCAATTATTGCAACAGTTGTCAAGATTTGCATCGAAACTGACAACTAACAATGCTATCCATCACCACTAAATTTCCTGATCATGATCTTGTACTGTGGTCCTTTAAGAGAATGTCCTATGTGCACTAAAATTTCACTAAAGTGTTATTGGCCAACAGCATGACTCCAGGCGGTTGTCACAAAATTCAGACAAAAACAATACACACACACACACACACACACACACACACAAATGTATAAATGTGTATGTGTGGGGTCGGGGAGTGGGGAAGATATAGTAAAAGGGGCAAAATGTAGCTCGCTGGTGGATGTGTGTGAAGGCCATGCAGAAGAACTTGGTACGATTCCTGTGATTTTTGTGTAAGTTTGCAATGACATCAAAATAAAAAGTTACAAAAGTTAATAGGTATGCGTACAGTAATATGTGGTTCCAGAGTGAATTAGTAATTAAACAAATGTGAGAATTATCCATGAAGACATACACGTGTTCTTTGAACTATTTTTGTAACTTTGCTGCAAATCTGAATGATTTCAAAATGATAAATGATACCCTTCAGAAACACCCATGTTTGTCTAGTCATAAAACATGTATTTCCATGATTGAGTGGCAAACGGCGCGCATGCTCTGAATTCAAGAATTCTGCCGTCTTGGCAAACTGCTCAGGGTGGTAAACCTCTAATCAATGTGTCCAGTCTGGTGAGCAGAGACACCGTTCCCGGAGGTGGCATCTGAGCCATGGCTCAGAGGCTGGGGAGAAGGTGCCCAGGTGAGGAAGGGAGGGGGAGAGTGAGCTGTGCAAGGGGCCGGCACCAGAGGACAGACAGCCAGCCAGGCCCTGGCAGGCAGTTGCCCGTCCCTATGGCCGAGGGCGACGTGGAGCAGTTTTTGTGCTTTACAGATATCCAAGTAACAATTCTTGAAAAAAGTTGAATTTTAACTGCACACAAATTAAAAAGAGCTTTAAAATAAATTTAAGTAACTTTGATAAACTAAAAGTAGATTTTGCAAAAACATTTACCACAAATAGGACACAAACATGGTATCTTTATTATTTAAACTCATGAAAGTTGATAAGAGAAATATCAGACCTCAATAGGTCAAAAGCATTTATGTAAAAAAATCAAAGGAAAGTACAAACCATAGGATATAAACAAGAAAGTATTCTAAGTCAGAATATTTATTTTTGAATAAACTCTTCTCTTTGTGAATGCAAAAAGAAGGCCAACTATGTACCTTATAAAAATTCTCTATGCTTTCAGTAATAAAGGCAATAGGTATGTTAGGGATATAGGTATAGAGAAAACAAAGTAAAATTACACTTAGGCAGTGAAAAAAAACAGGGAGAATCAATTAAAAATATTAAAATTAATCACAGAGAGAAAATTTATTATTTTTATTATAATCTATCTGTTTTTCTATATTTTCCTAATTTCAATCAAGGTCATGTATTATAGTTAAGTAAGAAAAAGACAGTGATTGAATTTAAGGTCCTTTCTGTTCTAATTTTCCAATCAGCATAGTAATTTATGCTGTTGGAAATTTTGTTACTCATACGAAATTCAGAATTTTACCAAAAATTTCAGGGAAACAGCACAGTTTGAAAATAACATTTTAAAATTGAGGTTCCGTTGACGTAGAACATTGTAATAGTTTCACGTGTACAATGTAATGACCTGATATTTGTATATACTGTGAAATAATCAGCACAATAGACCCTTGTTTTCCTTGGGACTCGGAGTTTTAAGATCTCCTCTCTTAGCACCTTTGAATATGCAAAACAGCACCGTTAACTATGGTCGCCAAGCTGGACATCACATCCCCACAAGCAGCATATTTTATGTTTTTGAGCACACGTGATACAAGAGTAGAATTTGGGATTTCTTTCAGGATAACAGCTACGTAAAATATTTCTGTCTAGATGGCTGTGAGCTGGGTGAGACTCCAGCCCTTACCTGGGTTTTATCCCCCAGGACGGACTCTTCCTGTTTAGTGCAGGTGGCTCTTGACCTCAGAGGACAGTGACATGGGGTGGGGGGATGCAGGGAGCAGCAGCCGCGTGGCTGACCGTGCCTCCTATTCCAGGAGGATTCAGACACCTACCATCAGAGTTTTGGAGTTTCGGGCAGGGTGTCCGCGTGGAAGCCCTATGCCCCACCAGCCCGAGGGCTCTGATGCACCATCCCCTAGGGGAGCCAGAGGAAAAGGGGGATCCTGTAAATGAAGTTTTACAGATTCATGGTGATGTCCATCCTTCACTTCTTGTCTGGGGCTGTTTCCTGCGGGAGAAGCAGAGACAAGTGGTTTTGATGGTGACCCTACGGCTGCCATCGGTCCCTTTCCAGGAAACATGCCTCAGTCCCCCATCGGCCAGCCTCCCCAGGTGCCTCTCTTCAACTGGATGTTTTTATATTGTGTTCTTCCTGGAAGCTTTTGCTGTTGACATTAATAACCAAAACAAAAGCGAGGCTTCTCCAGAACTTTTGTTCTTCCAAGTTTACAAGGAGCCCAGAAATTCACCTTGGCAGGAAATGCCATTACGGACCCGAACGTCAGACTTAGCACACATTCCAGAATAATGGCACGTTTAGCCGTGACGGTACTGCTGCTTTACTTACACAGACCTGGAGGTCTCCTTGGGAATACACCGTGTATAGGAATTGAGCGCGTCATCGCCGGGACACCACGATTCCTGCAAAACCAAGTGAAATTTATGGTCAGGGAAAACGCTCGCGCTGGGAAGTCAATGTTATGAAACAGGTCGGAGATCACTGACAATGCGCGCGCCACCAGCTTGCTCTGTTGTCTTCAGTGTGTTCTGCGGAGGTCAAAGCAACCTAGGAATTTCAAGAGTTCTAAACAACTCCAGAAAATAAGGACACAGAAGAGCCTGTGGCAGGGCGGGGCGCCGTGGTGGATAAAAGCTACAACCGAGGGGACGGATGCAGGAGCGGTTCTCCAGGCCTTGGCAGAGACTCCCGCACCCCAGCTTTCCTTGTGCTGCCCCACTCACCAGGGGACCGCCGCCTGGTTTCACGAGGACCCTTCCAGACCTGCGGCAAGTGACGCTAACACTAGGACCAGTTACTGATGATGGAAATCATCCTCAGGCTGGAGCTGGATGCCGTGTAGAGAGATCTGGACTTTGTGCCCAGCACGGGGTTTGGGGGTTGGGATTTGCATTCCAGTGTCCCGCCCTTGATTCTTTTCTCTACTAAGTCCTGGTTATAGGATCCTGGGCAGATGAGGACCCATCTGTGCGGACACAATTTCCTCATCTGCGAGAGGGTGACTGTGTCCCCGGCTTACCGAGTGTCGGACAGAAGAACACCTTGAGCATAGCTGACCTCCAGGATGCTTCAGACGTGGCCTGTGGATCGCTCTGCAAGCTCTCTTGATATTGAGCGACTCAATCCTGAAAACTTTACCTACCTTTGAGAACTACTCGCTCATAGCAGAGGAAATGGATTTTTTTCAGTGAAGTGTTCTGCTTGCCGATAGATAACCGCCTACGTATAGTCCTGTGTGCGTGCACTGTGCACATCCAATTGGAAAGTTGGGCATCACAGGAAATTGCATGGCATCGTGCCCCACGTGCCCCGGCAAGAGGCGGTGTTGAGCTTTACGGCGGAGGAAGCACTAACGTGTGAGCCAGAGGGCACAGTCGTCAGCTCTGGGGAAGCTGCTTCTCCCAGCCTCATTTCTGTAACTAACGCAGTGAGATGGTCCCCATTTCACAGGATCATGGTGGGGTTCAGGACGTTCATGCGAGTCCCTGCCCACGGCCGATGCTCCCTAGCTGCTAGCTGGTATTGAGCTGATCCATCATTACTCGTGATCATTCACACGTAAAGATCTTTCTGTACAAATTACAGAAAGCAACATCTTCGTGTCCTGTACCAGAGCACAAACTTAGAACATTTTCCCTCTCAATGTGCAAACTGTATGATCACAGGCCTTCAGCTCATTCATCAGCCTTCCCAGGACAACCAATCCCTGCAGCCACACAGCTCTCCTCATTCCAAGCGATCCTAGCTAGGAGTATTGCCCCTGTCTCGGCAGGTGTCTCTATGTCTCAGGCTACGGCTGTCCCTGGATGTCCCAGTGGGGTCCATTTGCTGCAGTGCATGACTTCGTGTCCAGCCCGGCAGCGGTTCATCTGCACGAAGGGAGTGAGCAAGAGGCCCCCATCCTCCTCTGCACGAGCTCATGCTCTCTTCTCATCGCACCAAGCTGTGGCGGACCCCCTCCACACCTGCACCAGCTCCCTAACGATGCACCTTGTACCCACGTCCCAGCTGCTCCGGACCAGAAGCCCCAGCTCTCTTAGAACCCCAGCAGGCAGGCGACTCTCCTGCTTGTCCGCTGAGCCTCCTTGGACTTCTGCCCCTGCCGCATGGCTCAGTTAGGCTCGGGGTTGCACCCTTTCCGCGTTTGGATGAGATGGTGTGCGACAGTTTTGGCTTTTTAGACTTACTGTTTATGAAACACACGTTTGCACCCACAGGAGGTGTTTCTAAAGATGCAGTGTCACTGGAGACAGGAGATAGATGGCCCACCACTCGTCATTTCCCTGACGGCAGCTACCATCTGAGGAAGGGGGGCAAGCCCATTTGATGGAAGGCAGGCTGCGGACTCTTCCCAGGAGCACGGGATCAGGGTCGAGCAGTGAGGTGGCTGAGAATCCGCATCCATCACGAGCCTGGGCCCCAACTGGGAGCCGGGAAGGATGTTGGAATGAAGGTGTTGGAAGCTATTGCACCAAACAACAAAATTTCCCCACCTAGAAATGGGGAATACCTAACACTGCCCACCTGTCTCTAGAAAACAGCTCACCGGAGGGAAAGGAGTTTCCCCGTGCTCACACAGGGGGCCACGGAGTGGTCTGGGCACCCTGATGGTTAATGTTACGTGTCAACTTGCTTGCATCACAGGGCGCCCCCACATTTGGGAGGTGTGTCCATGGGGGTGTTTCTGGATGAAGTTGATATTTGAATTAGTAAAGCAGACTGCTCTCCCCAGTGTGGTGGGCCTCATCTGAGCAGTTGAAGGCCTGACCAAAACAAAAAGACTGGGTACAAGGGGACTCCTCCTGCTTCATGGACTGAGCTGGGGCATGCTGGGCAGGCATGGGTTCAGGCCAAGACTATGGTCGTGGAGCGCGGCCTCCCTGCAGCATCCTCCCTTTAGAGCCCTGCCCTCTGGCATTCCACTCAATCATGGGGCCTCGTTCTCTCTGGGAGCAAACATGTTCCTTTCAGACAACATGGTCTGATGTTCGGGCCAGAAAACATGTTCATTGTAGTAGTAATTGCAGAGAAAGTGAAACAAGCCATCCCCTTATTTGGCCTGCCCTCAACAAAGATCCTCTGAGACGCTTGCCAGGAAACCCATTAGATGGACAATTCCAAGCAATTTCTCCAATCGAATTGAGAAAACAATCGAATGTTTACTCACTTTCCCAAGGAAACCTTTCGTTCCCACTCTGCTGATGGTCTTTTTGGGGAAGCCGCTCCCCTGATTCAGTGGACAGCATTAGTGACTGGCCTCTTGGCTTCCTCTACAATCAGGAACGGTCTAAGGTTGCAGGAAGTCCTGACTCTCCCCACAATGGCTTCTGCACCATCCTGGGCTTCCAGAGTGGTCCTCTGCACCAGGATGGGTCTGCCCGATGCCAGTGTCAACTTCTGTTATTTAGAAATGTAGTTACTGAGAGCCTTCTGGAAGCTTCTGGATGCTAGTGTCCAAATAGGGAGCAGTCGTGCCTACAAGAGCACTGACATGGAAGGGACCCCAGGCAAAGGTGTCCTATCATATGTCCAGCTACGAAGACCCCTCAAGTGGGTTGACCCCTTGCCTCTCATTCTCTCCATGACCATGAGTGGGACAGCCCAGCGCCCACAGCCGAGACTGGCTGGAGGGATGGGAGCCACCGTGAGGCACAGATGGAGAACAGGACGCCAGAAGCAGGGCCTGGGGAGTAGCCGGCCCGTGGACATGGGGGGCCGGGAGCTTGAGGGAGCTGAGCCTTTACTGGAAAAGTCCCCTGAATCCTGCTGCCCACCGACCCACAGGGGTCCCACCAGCCAGCCTCTGTGAAAGGCTTCCCCGCACATCTCTCTCCCTCCCGGAGCCCTTCTCAGGGCACCTGCGCTCACCCTGCCTGCTGGGTGGGATCAAACCCCCACCGGAGAAGAAGCAGAGGGGCAACCACCATGGAAACTTGCCATTCTCCTCGCCCAGAGCCACGCCACCTCGGCCTGGGAGCCCATTCAGACCATCCCAAAGGTGCGTGGGGTTTGCTTTTCCACGGGTCGTACGGTTTCCTCCGAATCTGCCTTTGATTTACTCCATGATTCAAAAGATATCTTAAGGCTGACATGACAAGGGGAGTATTTCTTTTAGTTCCGTCCCCTCCCCTGAAGAAACCCCAGTCTGGTCCCCCTCAGCGTAAACCCTACGTTCTGAGAACGGCATGTCGTGGAAACGCTCTGTAGCAGACATGCCGTTGACGGACATGGGTGACGGCCAGCGAGTCCGCGGCTTCCCAGACTGATGGTGCCAGCCTGGGTCAGAGCCGCGGGGAGAGGTCCTCGTCCTCTCTTCTGCAGGACTCGAGCCCCTGGGGCAGGGCCCTGAGGAGGAGCCAGCCCAAAGGTGCCCTTCAGAGATGGTGGGTTTGAAACGGGGCCAACAGGGCAGAGCGCAGGGACCGGGCATGGGAACAGGCTCGTGCAGGAGGCAGTGACAGTGGTCAGAGGGGAGTGGGTGGTGAGCTCCCCAGCTTCGGTCTGTGCCGGGCATACCAAGGGTCAGCATCGCAGGGAACGAAGCAGGGGCCGAGGGTGTGCGGCGAGCACTCCCTGGGACCCCGTGTGTCCATACAGGTGTGCATCCAGAGACACGCAAGGGAAGACATGGCCCATGTTAGCACTGCGGGAGCCACCCCATGTCTGCGGACGGTGCGGAAGGAAGGCCATCCATGCACACACGTAACTGGAGAGTCTAGTATCAGAAATGCAGTTAACACCGGCCACTCATGTCACCGTGGTAGGATCTAAAGCAATGTGGAGATGTAGGTGCTGGCCCAAAGAACATACAAGACACCATTTATGTCACGGGAACACCAGACAACACCGAGCACTCCGTGGCTTAAACATGCGTGTGCGTGGTGTGGAGATATCTTTAGAAGCATGAAAGAATCATCACACACTCCAAGGGAGTGGCCCCCTGGTGGGGGCTGTCCGGGTGCCGTCCTGGGGAAGGGAGCTCGCTGCCCTTCTCCCCGAGCTCGTAGGTTACATACCCTCTTGCACGTACTCCTTGTGTCCCGACAAAACAGCAAGAAAATAGTGGAAGGTGGTTTTGCCCGAGTCTGGGGCTCCGCTGTCACCTTTCCTCATGCCCAGAGTGGGAACACTGGCTCCCGGGCCGCGTAATGACCGTGGCTCATCCTTGTAAGGTGAACACAGGACGGACAGTCCCGTTGACAGTCAGGGCACAGTGC
Organism: Ursus arctos; assembly: GCF_023065955.2. Classification (NCBI taxonomy): domain Eukaryota; kingdom Metazoa; phylum Chordata; class Mammalia; order Carnivora; family Ursidae; genus Ursus; species Ursus arctos. The sequence continues at coordinate 8,504,407 of NW_026622985.1, read as the reverse complement.
CTGCGGCCGTCATGAGCCGTCCCTGCCCTGGCCTCAGCCCCCCTCCTTCCCCAGCCAGTGAGACCTTCATCTGTTTGAAGAAAGGGAAAATAAACTGTCTTATGCCCTTGAAAATCTGACACAGGTCCAGATGCCAGGACAAACCCCACACTTGCCGCGTGTGCTGTCAGGACACTTTCCCCCCTCTTGCCCACTTAGGGTAAGGGTCCCACCGTTCAAGGAAAGAAACTCAGGGAGGCGCAGAGAAGAACACTTCAAACAGCACGCATTGGAAACATGAAGATATTAGTCGCCTGGATTTAAGCGAGAACTCGATCCCCACGAATGACTCAGGGATTTTCCAGCCTCGCGGGTGTCAGTTCTGCTTCCAGCAATGTTCCCCCAGATGAACCGCCGTGTACTCATCTCCTCGTGAGGCCCGTGCATCTGGAGGTCAGAGCTGGCGGGCCTTCTGAGGATATCTGACCCTTTCAGCCCATGCCCTGCGTGCTCTCCCATGCTGGTGCCCGGACACTCACTCCCGAGTCCCCGGGGAGCATCAGGACCAAGCACGGGCAGGACTGTGAAAGCCAGGACCACACCTGCTGGTCACCTGTCCCCCCAGCTGTGGCCACACCCATGCCTGTGGAGTAAATAATTCTGCAAATAAACAAGAAATAATTTTCCAAACCACACACCTAATAAATACTCTCAGATGGAAACAGAGGCCAAGTGTGAGGAGAACGGACTCCCTCCAAATGGAAACCTCAGAACTTTCTCAGAGAGGTGGCAGGTGGCCACCAGGCTGTGGTCTGGCGCTATCTGCCAGGACCCTGCAGCCCTGGGCTCCCCTCTCCTCTTCCCCCCCCCCCCGCCACACACCAGGGGCCACATGTAGCTCCCACGTGTGTCCAGGCCTGATGATGAGGAGTCCCGTTTGACTGGAGAGCCCTGTCCCCACTACGTCTCCCTCATAGACACCTGAGATGCCAGATCACGCCTCCCCATGGACATGACTATGCCCGGACGCCCCAGAACAGGCGTCCTAACAGCCTCTGGCCTCCGGATGCTGTGAGCGGATGTGGAATATTCTCCCCGTGATGATTTGGGTGCATCTGTTCTGTCCCCACATCCCAGGGGGTAGAGGCAAACAGGCCAGGTGCACGCGGCCCTTACCACCTGTTTGCATCACAGCGGAGGGGCCCCGAACCCCAATCCCTATGATGGGCTAGATGCCAGCTGCCCTTTGTCCTGGGGGAGACATCGTATCTAAGACGTGGGACTCGTAGCAAGCCTGCCCCCTCGAGTCCAGGAAACACTGTCCCCAGGCTCCCCATCCCCTTAGAATCTGCACCCAAAGTTCTCAGGCTCAGGACATGGGCGACCCCTGGACACTCATCCCCAACAACTGAATCTGGCTTCCTGGCTTGAGTGTGAATTTTTTTTTTTTTTTAAGATTTTTTTTATTTATTCGACAGAGAGAGAGACAGCCAGCGAGAGAGGGAACACAAGCAGGGGGAGTGGGAGAGGAAGAAGCAGGCTCATAGCAGAGGAGCCTGATGTGGGGCTCGATCCCAGAACGCCGGGATCACGCCCTGAGCCGAAGGCAGACGCTTAACCGCTGTGCCACCCAGGCGCCCCTTGAGTGTGAAGTTTTACTACCTGCTTCCTCTGCACCTAAACGTGATCTAATTGTCTCAGGACACCTGGCCCCCTGAAGCCAGTTTGCGTCCTGTGACCAGGATCACGGCAGACACTTCCCAGGCTGCACGTTCTGCGGGGGGAGGGCGGAGGGGACCCTTCAGACACGTCTCACTCAAGTGTTGCAGACACGGCCTTGCAGCTTCCTGTAGCCACCGACGTAGCCAAGCTCACCATGAGCTCAGTCATGCCACTAACAGTGCTCTCCGAGTTCAGAGAAGCCCCGGGAAGCACTTCCCCATCTCCCCAACAGGGATCAGCGGCCAGTCCCTGCTGTCAGCCAGCTGACCTTCGTGGGAGCTCGGACTCACCTGGTCCCTCTGAGGCCCTGCAAGTCCCCTTCGGTCTCCCTTCGGGCTGCCTGGCTCTGGGTCTGGGCAGAAAGTTCTGGGCTGTGCTCTGCCGGCTCCCTGGACATCCTAGGAAGAATGGGCATCTGTCTTTGTGGCTGCCATTTAAATATTAAAACAGAATGGGACAATCCTATGCTCTTCCTCTTCCCCTTCCCCTTTATAATTTTTGGCAGGGCAGTTTGACAGAACAGGGGGTCAGACTCGTGGACATGCTGTGGGCCAGGCTGAGAGGTGGTCAAATAATCCCCTTGGGGTTACAGTTTTTCAGTTTATTATAGGGAACAAACAAAACATTTACAACTTGGTGCTGTATTTTTTTTTTAATTCAAAAATACATTTTTTCTACCCTCCTTCTATGGAAGCTGTCTGTAGTCTGTGTGTTTAGGGACTGTGTTGCTTGTGACCTGCCCCCCACCACCCCACCACAGGACACATTAAGGAAAGGAAATCCAGATTCAGGTAAGGCAGGAGGGAGAGAATGTTCGAACCCAGGGGCTGATGAGCGGACTGTCTGAATAACTCAAAGGGGTGATTCCCATGGCCAGGGCCAGCCACGGCTAGACAGACGGGTCAGGCCCAGCCGACGGGATGAAGGCAGCTGGATTCTGCTGTTCGGTCACGGTCCTCAAGGTCAGCATGCCGCGAGCTCTGGGCTGGCAGAGCTCTGTCTCTACCCAGCTGGGTGCCTCTGGGAGCCCACTGCTCCATGCACACATACCCAGATGTGCATTCGGGAAGCCCCGCCTCCCCACCCCAGTTGTGACCTCAAGTTTCCTGGAAGGCCTGACCCTCTGCACCTCAATCCGATTTGTCAAAGTCCATTCACTGCTGATGCTTTTGTCGGACCTGCTATTATAATCCGTCCCTTTCACTCTGACACCGTGTATCAGGCAATGTCTTAAAGCTGCGTCACTCAGCCCCGTAACGGGGGCGCACAGCACACGGCCTTGCGCGCAACACGGTCACGAACCATTTGTAAAATGAGTGGAGAGTATTATTCATTCCTACATGGTTCTAAAATGTGGGGTGCCCCGCAGTGTGTTCATTTATCCTGTTTAATCCTTCTGTAAACAGGAGAATGACTCATTTGACGTTTAAGCGAGTGTCTTCGGAAATCACAATAGACTTCGTGCTCTACTTTTTTTAAACATTAATTTATATATTAAAAATAAAAGAATTATTCTCTACGGGGATAACATCTCATTTGTTTCCAGCAACTAAAAAAAGCAAGGCAAATAGGATCCTTCCCACACATCTAGAGGTTAGGATGTCTCAATTTCAAGGGACAGACTCAAAGCCGCTCAAGCAAAACTGGAAAATCAGTAGCTCAGAGAACAAGACAGACAGCCCAGGGCTTCACCCAAGCCTTGACCCAGAACTCACAAAAGGTGAACGGAATCCAAGTTGTCTTTCTCCCACTCAACATTTCTGTCCCTTGCTTCAGGGCTGGCTGCAGCCTCAGACAGGCCCTGTCCTCATGGTCATAACATAGCTGCCAGCAGCTGCTGGGATGACTGCATTCCAGGTTCACAGGCTGGTGGGTGAGGGACCCCTTCCTTCCAGAAATGCAGTAAGCCTCTACTTACCCCTCTTTGGTCCTACCTGGGCACTGTGTCTGTCCCAGAACCCTCCTCATGGCCAAAAGCATGGGGCAAGTGGCTGAATTCAGCCAAATAAGGCTCATCTTAGCGCCAAGAATGAGGACCTGCTCCATCGAACCATAAATTTATGGTTCTAGAAAAAGATATTAATTGGTGGTTCCTCTAGAGCAAAACCTTGCTGACGTTACCAAAAAAGATGGGGAATAGGTGCGATTCATATAAAACAACAAATCACGGCCACAAACAATGGCCCATTGCGTACGTTACGAAACTGTGTCTGGCACTGGTCAGTTGCTTGCCTAGAATCACAGAGCTCTGGGGTTTGTGTTCACATTATTTTTAAATGACAGATTCTTCACACCTGTCTATTCAACCTGATGATGGATTAATAAGCAATCCGTGGGCAAAGCAACCCAGAGCTGGCGGAGCTGCTGAGGGTTCGGTGGTGGGAGAAGGGGGTCTGACCAACAGTCCCCCTGCGATCCCCCCACGTGCCGATCCACCGCAGAGCGAGTCAGTGCAAGCCAGCATTTCCCATGTAAGTCTGAGCCACAGGCATGCCACGTGGGTCCCCCAAATCTACATGTGGAAGCCTAAGCCCGAAGTGATGGTGTTAGGAGCTGGGGTCTGCATGAGGTGATGAGGTTATGAGGGTAGAGCCCCCCGGGAATGGGGTTAGTGCACTCCCCTAGAAGAGGGTCCCCAGAGGCCCCACGCCCCTTCCACCTCTGAGGACCCAATAGGAAAGCATGGTCTGATGCGGGAGGAGGGCTCCCACAAGACAGCGGATGTGCTGGCGTCTCGATCTCAGACCCCAGCCTCCAGCACCGTGGTGCGTGAATATCATTGTTCATACACCACCCAGCCCGTGGGCATGTCTTCTAGCTGCCCGAACAGACCAAGACAGCCTGCAAACCTACCTCTTTTTTTCTTACCTTGAGGTCCATGGAAAACCAATTTAAAGGCCAAAAGATTACTGAAGAACATGGTATGTAACCCCAGCTGGCAATTGAAGAATGTCAGCCATGGAACTGGAGAATGCAGGTCACCTAAAGGCTCCGATTATGTTAAGAGTTGCCAGGAGGGTCCAGTGATATCTGAATTCCAGATAATAGCGAACAATTTTCTGTAGGTCATAGATGTCGCATGGGAGATAGTTTTCATAAAAAATTATTTTTTAACTGAAACGCAAATTTAACCAGACTTATTGTGTTTTCATTTTGCTAAATCTGACAGTCAGTGCATCTTCCAGGGACTGTTGCAAAGCTCGACAAAATGCTTCCCAATGGCTACTCATTGCCCGAGAAGTCAGCTGATTCTCCTGGCCTCCGGGGTGCCTACCTTCTCCAGGAAGCCCCACACCCGCCTTCCGTCACCCACATGCCCCGCTCTTGCCAGTTGGCCTCACACTTTCCATGGGGTCTCCACCCCCGGGAGCTGCTGGCTGCTTCGCTTCTCTTCCTAGAAACTGTAAACTCCAGACCGAATGTCACATCTGTGGGCTCTTCTCCGGCTCTCCCAAGCACGAATAACCATTTTATTACACGGTTAATCTGTAAAGAGACACACACCTCCGTGTTCACTCACAATACAGGTTTGGGGCCCAGAGGCAGTGGGAGAGCTGGCAGAGTGACGTCAGGGATGGCTCCACTGGAAGCTGTGGAAACCGAGGGACCGCACAGCATGGGCACCCCACGGCCTCCCCCAGACGACCGCAGTGCCCCAGATGGTCTCCTGCACAGTGGCCCCTGGTGAACAACCTTTCTGTTCACCCCTGGGGGAGTGCCTCCCACTGGTGGGGCCAAACATGAACCCCGGGGTGGGGGGAAGAACGTAAGGGCCATGGACTCCTGTCTTCAACATGGACAGTGTGCAGCTGGCGTGGCTTGCAGGTGTTTACCCCCTGACTCTGCGGGGGCCTTGAGTGCAGACGATGTCTCCCGTCCTCTTGAATTTGAAGCTTCTAGCAAGCGCGCAGCAAGTATTTAACAAAGGAGCGAGCCCATGCAGGAAAGAATGGACCAAACTCAGAAACACGAGTGTCAGAGGACACCTAGCTTCTATCAGCTGCTCCACATGTTAACCTTGCTACTTGGTCACAATCCCTCCATCGGGGCCCCGCGGTCTCATGGGCAAATCTGCAGGAACGTGCCCTCTCTGTCGTCAGCAGACACTCAGGAGTCCGTGTGGAGGCGGCTCTGGAGGCTGGTACCGCCGTTTACAAACAGAAACTCTCTTCAGAGATGTGCTGATGATCCCTGGTTGTGCCTCGTCCAATCAGCGTAGAAGGGACTTCTGTCTTTGGCCTAACAGCTGTCTTTTCTGGGACGTTGTAGCCATTTCTTAGTGAACAGATGAATTTATCAATTCAAAATCATTGTTTTAAGATCACGATTTCTTGCCACCTCAGACACCGTAAAAGCCATACATCCATGATTCTAAGAGGAGAAACAGAAGAGATTTTCTCCAACTGTGACATTTTGCCATTCAGGAAAATGAGGTGAATAGCGTACTAATCCTTGTATATGCTTCTGTCTCTTTGCTTGGGGCCTCGCGGTCAGAGCGCACTTGGGATCTGTCTTCCACCTGCTTGTCATCACTGTCCCTGGTGTCCCCTGTCTCTTCTGGGAGGGCAGCGGCGGCCATGGATTTTTCTCATGGTCTGTGGCATACGCTACGTGCGAGGTTGGCAGGAATCTGGTCGCAGGAGAAGAGAAATGAATACCACAGCCAGCATCCCCAGAAAGCAGAAGCTTTACTTTCCTATCAGCTCTGCATTTCTTCATCTGGAAAATCATCTGATTTCAACAACATGGATTCTCAAGTTCTGTCCAGCTCAAAATTTTCATGAATGCGTAGATGACAGCATCCCACGTCCTGGTCCACTTGATAGAACGGTATGAAATGGGTACACATGGGGTGCGGGAAATCACAGTAACTGTTGTGTCACCGATTAGATTTATTACAGCAGCTGATTCCCCAGTCATAAACCAGTCACGGAACATGAATGCCCAGTGACGTAGCAGAGGCGGTGGGGTGGGGAGCTCTGAGAACCTGTCTGTCCGCTGCGGGGACAATGCAGCTGGAAAGAAACCGGCAGAAACCCAGGAAGCAGGAGGCTGATTATTCTGGGAAGTCTGGGGCATGGCACGTGTGCCCAGGGCTGAACACATGTTCGTAACAGAACTAAGGGGACCCTGCCTTTGTGCTTGGAGGACGGGAAGCCGAGGCAGGGTTCAACGTGGCTTGGCGCGGCTCCAAAGGGATGCCCTGCTCAGAGCCAATCTGCAAGCACTGGGTGATTCTTTTACACCCCAGATGTATCATCAACTCCCCAAGTCACTGAAGACCACTGAGGTAGCAGAACAGGGACCTCAGTGACCACGCACAGCAGAAATGGAAGTTTCGTAAAACACGGTTGGGAAAAGTCATGCCACAAATGGACGATTACAACCCCTAACGGTCAACAAGCAGCAACCCCCGGTGCAGGGGAGGACCTGGTGCCCAGAGTTACTGCACTACAATATCCACCTCTCCCAGCTGTCACAAAAAAATTACACAGCACACAAAGTGACTGGAAAGGATGGCTCATCCAGAGGAAAAAAGAAGTGGACAGAACTGCCCCCGAGGAAGCACGAACTTACCAGCCAGACACCTTTCAATCAGCCATGTTAGCATGTTCACAGAGCCAAGGCAGCCGCGGGCAAAGAATGAAGGGAAAGCAAGGGAGCGATGCGTGAACAACCTGAGGACGTCGATAAAGAGGTCTTATAATAAGGGACCAAGGGGCAGCTGGGTGGCTCAGTCGGTTGAGCCTCTGACTCTGATCTCAACTCAGGCCGCGATCTCGGGGTTGTGAGTTTGAGCCCCATGTTGGGCTCCACACTGAGCATGGAGCTTGCTGGGAAAAAAAACAAAACAAAACAAAAGAAGGAGCTAAACAGAAATTCTGGAAGCGAAAAAAGCACAGTAGATAGAAGGGTTTGACAGCATAGGGAGCCATCAAGAATCAGTGAAATCACTGAAATAATTTAGAATGAGGGGTGGCAGGGAGTCCGTTAGTTCTTCTGGGCTCCGGCCACCCCTCTGTTACTTGTTCTTTAGGACGGTTTCCTCACCCCTTGAGAAAATTAATGCAGCCTCACGACTGCTCTGGACCTCCCAGCAGAGTCTGAAGACAGAAGAATCACAACTTGCCTTATTCTTTGGTTTCTCCAAAGCCCTTCTCTCTAGTAAATGCAGCAACAATTTGTCTTCACAGGCTGAGGAATCTAAGTCATGCAAACTGAAGCCGGTCCACGAAGGTTGGACGCAGGACAAACTAAGAAGTGGGTGGTTCCAAGTTGTTCCAAGTTGCAGTCTATGGATACTTCTCTAAGGACCTGTGCTCAAAAGCCAAGTATTGGTCTGGACCCATTCATACGAGCTATATATTCAGAAGCAGAACTAATTTAAGTTTGTCAACGTTTTCCCGAAAATGTTATGGATTGTTCTAAATGAAAAGAGAGTGTTTTCCTCTTATGCATCATTATAACGCGATGTTTCTGCTGGACTGGGATCTCTGTGATGACTTCACCTTTCTTGTACACAATTTGGAATTTGACAAAATGTAAAATTATCCAGGCAATCCTTGAGAGAATAAAGTTCAATTTACAATCTCCATTCTCTTCTGTATTACCGGACAGATATGATGATTATTATAATTGCTTCTATGAAGAATGTTGTTAATAAGAAGCCCAATATTTTGCACATTTAGCATGTTCTGGGTACTAGAATAGTTCCAGGAGGACATGATTTTCCCTGATTTTAACCAAACATGTGAAGGAAAGTCAATTCAGTTTATACATAAGGAAAATGAATCTAAAAAGCTTAAGAAATTTGCCCAAGTATACACAGCAGGAAACGACTCTGCCAAAATTTGAAATCAGATCATCAAAATCAGTAGCCACTCTTCTGTTAGAGCTGATAACTGCCACACTCCTCTTTAGCCTGCAGCTCAGAACCTTAGAGACGTTGGTCGTATCAGAAGGAACGGGATGTATGCTCTGCACCCAGGAATGTGCTCCAGGTGGTCACTGGGTAACGATGAGCACAGGCTGGAAGCATGGCAGTCACACGGAAAGGGGAGCCAGGGGATTTCAGGACCAGTTCTGCCACTGCGCTGTCTCATGTCATTTAGTGTTCAAAACGTGTGGGATCAGAGCCAAGGAAACCAAGCTGGCATTGCCCCAGAACTGACCAAGACCCAAGCGCACACTGATGTCTGCTTCTGCATGTGAGCGGCTTGGGGAGAAAGGAGCCAAGGGCAGGGTGAGGGGCAATGTGATCTGAGTCATCACTGATGCCGATGCCTTCTACGATACCTCTTTAAAATGCTACAATGACAAATCAGAATTATTTTCAGAGACTTACGTTATCTTTCATCCTGTCTCCTTTCAAACTGATCAGCAAAGAGGAAAGTCAGCTGCCCATGTGATCTATTTGAATGGTCAAAATAACAGACTCAGAAAACACATGAGAAGCAGTTATTTCAATCATTCACAAATACTTTGGGTCAGGTTTGGGGTCTCTCACTGGGGTCTCTCTATTAAGTGGTCCTTATAACAACAGAAAATACAAATGGGTTAAATTAAGTATCTTGAACAAACTCATTAGACAATTTTCTGTCCCAGTAATGAGACCTCAAAGTATGACTACACGATGCCAGTTTTAAGAGGAAAGAGGATATTTAGAAATTACTGCACCTAAAAACCATTTGTGGACATTTGGCAATGTTAAAAAGCTTAGCATGAGGGATTTCTAATTGTTTGGATGCCCATTAACTTCCACATAAGCAACAGACAGAGAAAGTTGAAGATGACAGGCAGCCACCTGCAAGGTGCAAAGTGTGAGTGAGGATAGATGACAGAGCAGTGATGGGCAGTAAGAGGAGAGAGATTTTAGATACAAGTAGGCAATGATGCTTTCCCAAACTTCACACACTTTGTCGTTTCCATGAAATTCCAAGCATCAACTGCATCAACCATATTTCTGTGTTGGTAATGTTGAAAGAAATATATATAAAAAATTTATCAGAGCTGCTTCCAAAATTATATTTTCACTTGACAATTAAAATTAAATTATTTTATACATTTCCCTTAATACTTTATCATCAAGATAGGGAGACACTAAATGCTAAGATCAGGAACAAAGCATGGATGTCTCCTCTTATTGCTCTTACTCAACATCATTCTGGAAATCCTACTTGGTGCAGTTAAGACAAGAATAGTTAATAAGATGTATACAGAATGGGAAGAAAGACATAATACTGTCTTTGGTTGCAGGTGACATAATTGTTTATGTAGAAAATCCCAAAGAAACCACAACTAAAAGCCCTGTAACTAATAAATGACACTAAGGTTGTCAGATACAAGCCTAATATACAAAAGTCAATTGTTATCAACTATAGCAGAAATGACAACTGGAACTTAAAACTGAAAACACAACATGATTTATATGGGCACCAAAACCACAAAATATTCGGGTATAAAGCTAACCAAATATCTATAACATCTACACTCAAAAAATTACGCAACTTAGATAAAAGTAATCAAAGAAGACTTAAATAAATGGAGAGATATTTATTCATCATGGTCAGAGATAGGGAACTCAGATTGTCAAAATGTCAATTCTTTTCAACTTGATCTATAGATTGAATGCAATTCCAATCAAAATCCAAAAATCTTTTTTTTTTTTTTTTGGTGGGGGTATCAACAAACAGATTCTGAAGTTCGTATGGAAAGGCAAAACATTCAGAATAATCAACATATTGTTAAAGTACAAAGATGGAAGCCTGACATTCCCCAACTTCAAAATTTTATATAAAACTAAATTAATCAAAACAGTGTGGAATTGGTGAAAAAATAGACAAATCAATGGAGCAGAATACAGAGTCCCAAAACAGACTGACACAATTATACTTAGTTTTTGACAAACTCCATGGAGAAGCAACAGTCTTTTCAGCCAATGGTGCTGGAAAAAGTGGACGTCCACATGCAAAAAATAAAGTCAGATGAAGACTTTACATTTTCCACAAGATTAACTCAGAACGTATCATACTCTTATATGTAAAATTCAAAATTATACTACTTCTAGAATATAGCAGAGGAAAAACAAATCTAGGTGACTTGAGTTTCAGTGATGACTTTTTAGATACAATATCGACATCGTAATCCATGACAAAAATATTTGTAAGTTTAACTTCACCAAATGTAAAACCCTCCACTCAGTGAAAGCCCCCATCAAGAGACTGAGAAGACAAGCTGCAGACAGGGAGAAAATACTTGCAACACATTGACTTATCCAAAGTATACAGTGTTTAAAAAACTCGACAGTAAGGAAACAAACAATCCAGTGCAGAACCGGTAAGAATACATGCACAAGACACTTCACAAAAGGATATGTCAGTGGTGATCCATCATACTGAGAAGATGTTCCACATTATAGATTATTAGGAAATTGCAGATTATAGCTATAATGAGAGACCAGTTAGTCCATATTATTAGAACAGCAAAAATGCAAAACACTGCCGACACCAAGTGCTGGTGGGAATGTAGAGCAGCAGGAGTGCTCACCCGTTGCTGGTCGGAATGCAACGTGGGGCAGCCCCTTTGGAACACAGGTTAGCAGTTTTTTACAGAACTGAGCATAATCTTACCATTCCATCCAGCTGCTGAGCTGCGTGGTAGTTACCCAAATGAGTTGAAAACCTGTGTCCGCACAAAAATCTCCACACAGATGTTTATAGCAGCTTTATTCATAATTGCCCATAGTTGGAAGAAACCAAGATCCCCTTCAGGAGGTGAGTGGACAAGAGGGAGCGAGGGGGAGGGGCAGAGGGAGAGAGAATCCTAAGCAGGCTCCACGCCCAGTGTGGAGCCTGACTCGGGGCTCTATCTCATGACACTGACATCATGACCTGAGCTGAAATCAAGAGCGGGATGCTTAACCGACGGGCCACCCAGGGGCCCCTTGCTAGAGCTTTCCAAACAACATCATGTTTATCATACATCAATTGGAAAGTGTACAGTCAGTGCTCAAGAACCGATAGTTGTTACTATTAAGGAAAAAAGTTAAGATTCACTTAAAAGGATAAAAGTAGGATATATGAGTAAGAATGGTATAGAGAAAAACCAGGGCAATTTTTGAGAATTTTCCTTATTTGAAGAAACTTATCTGTTTTCAAATGAATAAACATGTCTATGCCTAGGAAAGAATCTAGCATGTGTTAGATACTCAAAGAATTCCTGAGTGAATCAGTGAGTTGTGATCGGGTTACGTAATAAGAAAATAGGGGCACCTGGGTGGCTCAGTCGGTGAAGCGTCTGCCTTTGGCTCAGGTCATGATTCTAGGGTCCTGGGATCGAGCCCCACATCAGGCTCCCTGCTCAGCAGGGAGTCTGCTTCTCCTTCTCCCTCTGCCCTTCGGCCAGCTTGTACTCTCTCTCTTTCTCTGTCAAACAAATAAAATCTTTAAAAAAAATAAAAAGTAATATGAACGTAAGTGAACTCAGGGGCGTCTCTATCCACGCATGTGCACATGTGCGACATGCGTGTACCGTGTGTGTGTGTGTGTGTGAGCATTCGTGTGCGCATGTGTGCAGACTGCAGGACAGCAGAGCCAAAGCAGAAACTCAAAATGTAAAATAGAGAAAAGGCAGGTCACTTCCTCTCTCCCGGAAGTGAGTGTTAGACCGGCAGCCGCCTTCGCTTCCAGCAGAGAGAGGTTTAAGAAGACAACAGAATGCTAGTGTCAAAGTGAGAGAAAACAGCCGGTCATTGAACTAAGTCATCATTCAAGATTACGAGCAAAAGAAATAATCTTTTTTTTTTAAAGAAGGGACTGAGCAAGGTCAACATCATTGTGGAGAGAGCTAGAAGAGCACCAGAAGGAAATCTGGTCGTGAATTGAAAGAACCCGTGAGCTGATTCATTTTTGAATGGATTGCTAACTCTAAATAAAGCATTGATTGAAAGTGTGTCTTTATGTGCAAACTTGTGGTCCAAAGCGGGTTTATGTATAAGCAGACACCTCCCACCACAGACCAGTTGGCCCCTGGGAACTCGCTTCCTGGCCCAGCCACCAAGGTCGGACAATGGTTATTTTCCGCCTTGACAATTAAGCTTAAATAGGCAGGCATTTAAACTCGAAATACGTATTGCAATCACTGCTAAAAGAGTATGCAGTATTTCAGAGCAGCGCTTCATGTAAAGAGCGTTTCCTTTTCGAATGGGAGTCGAAGAACTTATTTTGAGTTCGCCAAGCACTGGGGGTCGGTTCCAGAGGACTTCTAGGGGCGGCTCGTACCCAGCAGTAAATCAGCAGGTAGGAAAGATGAAAGAGTAAAGGAAGAAAAACTAAGATAATTTGTATGGAGTTTTAAATTTCCTTTTTTTTTTTAAGATTTTATTTATTTATTCGACAGAGATAGAGACAGCCAACGAGAGAGGGAACACAAGCAGGGGGAGTGGGAGAGGAAGAAGCAGGCTCATAGCGGAGGAGCCTGATGTGGGGCTCGATCCCGTAATGCCGGGATCACGCCCTGAGCCGAAGGCAGACGCTTAACGACTGAGCCACCCAGGAGCCCCTAAATTTCCTTTAAAAGCTTTGGGGGAAAATAAACGCTGAAAGAAGTCGTGGCTATAAATAAATGTTCATTTGAACTCGGCTGTCCCATTTATTTGGATTCACCTCGGGCCACTTCTGATTTCCATTCAGAGCTACTCCCCGTGCCAGGCATTTGCAGGAAAGCTTCACACAAGCACGCTGCACACGTGGGTTCTCAGCTCATGCTTGCATGCTGCACTGAGAAGGGCTACGGGAACTGAGAACAGACCCACAAAGGGAATAAGCTCAGGAGCCAGTGTTGGCCCGCAGGACGCCTCAGAACTGCTGTTTTACCGATGGGTGCGCCCAATACTCTCCGAGTACCTGCCCATTGCTGAGATTTATGCAGACCCTGCATTGCTGGGGGCGGGGTCCAGGGGTTCAGATCAGGTACAGTCGGGGGTGGGGTCAGGGGTTCAGACTGGGCACTGCTGGGGGCGGAATCACGGGTGCAGACCCTGCACTGCTGGAAGCGGAGTTGAGAGTGCAGAGGAGGCACTGCTGGGGGTGGGGTCAGGGGTGCAGACCCTTCACTGCTGGGGATGGTGTCAGGGGTGGAGACCAGGCACCGCTGGGGGCGGAGTCAGGGGTGGAGACCAGGCGCTGCTGGGGGTGGGGTCAGAGGTGCAGACCCTGCACTGCTGGGGGTGGGGTTAGGGGTGGAGACTAGGCACTGCTGGGGGCGGGGCCGTGGTCTTCACAGCACACTGTTGGAGAAGTCCGCTGTGTCCCATATGGACCTCGCTTCTGCCTGAACTCTGACGTCTGATCTCAGGTCCAGCAGAGACCGCCCTCCTTGCCGGAAAAATCCCCTGTCCCTGGAATGAAGCTAGGGGCACACCTGTTCACAAGTGGACTGCAAAACCCATGCTTTTCCAATGTCAAGGAACTTAGCACGCCCCTCCCGGTCGCTGGGGGAGGTGGCCGCTCAGTATTGTCTTAATCTCCTTTTCTATATAGCTGACTAATTTTCTGTGAGCTTTAAGGACAGACTTCTGAATGCACGGTGTGAACCTCCCTCCTACGTTATAAATGCAAACGGGACACTTGACCACATACAGCGTTGAAAAAATAAAAACTGTGTTGCCCGTGTAAAGGAGCATTAGTTTCTTCATTGAATCAGTCTTTTGGGAAAAAAATCTCCTCAAAGGAAAGAGGTTTCCTTGTGCTTCTGGGAGAGTAGCGTGCAGAGCCATCCTGCTCTCATTGGGATTTCATGACATGTTAACTCACACGTCTATGAGTAAATTTGTAACTCAGTTGTCCTTCAGTTGTGCTGCTGTTGGTAATGTCGGCAGATGTGGGTGGGGAAGAGGCACGTGTGGAGGTGCAATGACGGGGGGGTGCTAATTAAACAGGCCGTCGGGTATGGTGTCTAAGTAGAAACCCATGGGAAGACGATCCATGGAGGAAGGAAGCAGAAAATGTGTCTTGGAGGGAAGTTTTGAAGCAAAACACAAGGGCAGGGCCTACAGATGCCACTGAACTATTTGACGATGAAGAGCAAAGGGTCTGGAAATGCACCTGGCTCATGGGAGCCATGCAAACGAGTGTGTTTGCAGCTCTGTGAGAAGGACAAGGGCCAAGAACAGAACAATGCCCCACACGGGGGAGGTGCACCAGAGGACATGCCCACAAAACGCACCTGAGAAACCAGGAAAAGGGATAAAAGTGTATTTCAAGGTCAGAAAGATTCGAGGTCATAAAACTAGACTAAAAGATTTGCATGAAGATTCAACCGAACATGGAGATATTTGGGGAAAAATACAAAATCATTTCAGAAAATATGAGGAATACAAGAATAAATAAACTCTCGGGTAACAAAGGACTTACAAGACAGCAGATGGGAAGACGGACAGTTTTGGAAGTCAAAAGGAAGGACTACTGATTATGACCAAGTGAGAAACAAGGATCCTCTCCCCCCAAAAACACTATAAGTCTGGACAGGATTGAAGAACAAAACAAAACAAAAAAATCAGCAATTTGGAAATCAACCAAAGACATAAACAAATTTTGAATTTATGGTAACCATAGAAATTGCTGCAGATAAAAGGTTTTTAGAATTTCTGGTAAGAGATTCCCCAGGTTCCATAAGTTGCTAGAAGGATTGCAGCACCCAGGAAAGCACCTCCTGTATGATTACTGTGTTATTTTGGAGGCTACATCTCAGAACAGACATGTGAAAGAGTAGCACAGGGTGATGTCATGGGTTGTGGGGGTGGGGAGCAGGTGCTGCACCCCTGTCCCCTCTCCACTATCCTGGGGTCCGGCACGGCACCATCCCAGACAGTATGTCCACCAACCAGCTCCCGGGAGCCCACCGTGCCGAGTATTACTAGCACTCCATTAGGGAGACATGATGGAGGAAACCATTGGCCATGGGATTAAGCCACGGCTCTAGCCTGGAGACTGGGAGGGCTCCAAATTCCCACCCTATACTCTAGGGCTGCACAAAGAGAGGCTTAATTAGCATAAGAAAGACACTGCTAGCACCCAGGAAATCCCATGGGCTTTTGGAACCCCATGCCCGGAACCAGGGACGAGGACCAGATATGTCCTCCTTCTGCCACAAATATGCATGGTGATCGTACCACAAGGGAAGAGGGAGAGGATGGAACTGTATTAAAGTTTCTGTATTTTACCAAAAGTAAGTTAGCGTTATTTTGAAGTCAAATGTGGGGAGTTAGGACTCATACTGTGATCCCAGAGCAATCTCTAGGAAAACAATTCAAAAAACAGAGTTTAAAAAAAAAAGAAGAGTTAAAATGGTATAATAAGAAATTGTGTAACCTAAAGGGCGCCTGGATGGCTCAGTTGGTTCAGCGTCTGACTCTTGGTTTCAGCTTAGGTCATGATCTCAGGGTCATGGGATCGAGCCCCACGTGGGGCTCCGAGGTCAGTGGGGAGACTGCTTGAGATTCTCACCCTCTCCCTCTGCCCCTTCCCCTGCACTTTCTCTCTCTCTTTCTAAAATAAGTAAAACTTTAAAAAATAAAAGAAATCATGTAACCCAAAAGAAAGCAATAAATAAATAGATAAATAAAAAACACAGAGAAACAGATGAGAGACACAGACAATAAATAGAAAAATGGGAAATGGACATCTAACCCCACCAATATTTACTCTGCATGTGAGTAATCTGTACAGTTCAGTGAAGGGCAGAGATTTCCCGTCGCGGGTAAAAAAAAAAAAAAAGAAAGAAAGACCTGACCCTATACTATTTCCAAGGGGTAGATTTGAGATGCAAAGACATGGATCTTTTGAAAGTCAAAGGATGGAAGAAGACAGGTTAGGGATAATAGATTGAATAAGAGGCTTGCAAAGATACCAGGTTCGGATCCTGGGACCTGAGGTTCTGACTTCATAGGGAAGCGAGTCCTTGCAGATGCCATAAAGGAGCTTGACCGCACCCCGGATTGCCCCGGTGGGTCCTAAACTCAATCACAAATGTCCTTACAGGACAGCCAGCCAGATTATCACACAGAAGAGAGGAGGCCATGGGATCGAGGAGGCAGAGGGCGGAGTAACAAGACGACAAGCACTGAAGGGTCAGACACCAGAGCGACACAGAACAGACTGTCCCCCTGAGCCCACACCTTGGTTTTGCCCCAGAGACACTGGTGTCGAGCCTCTGCCCTCCAGAACTGTAACGGAATCCATTTCCTTTGCTGTGAGCGACCAGATCTATCCACCACATTTTAGAGGCAGGACTTCCCGAGGGCTGTGGGAGCCTCGTGCACGCTCTCCTCAGGGAAACAGTGCTGAACTGGTAAAAATTACTTTTTTAAGCCAACCTTTTAAAGCACTTGGAAGTGGTTCTAAAGGTGCCCAGCAAAGGAGGAACTTTCATCCATGAAAAGCTACTGCATCTTAGTAAGAGCAGTGACGACCTGTGGCTTTTGAGCAAGGAGCCATTCCCAGCCGCCTGCTCCGTGCGGTGCAAACGCCACTCTGGGGACAGGCTCCTGGTCCCCCAGTGCTGTGCTGGGGTAGGGGGGTCCTGGCACTGTCATTTCCCCGCAGCTCTGGGCTGTGCGGACCTTCTCTCTGGCAGGTGTGGCCCAGAGGGTTGGAGTGCCCTTTATCCTGCACCCGCTTGTGGGGTTGGGGCTCTTCCCAGGTGCAGCAGGCTGACGGTTCCGTGCTGGGAGAGGCAACCCAAAAAGGTCAGGGGTCTTGGCTCCGGGAGAAGTGAGCACAGCCTTACCCGGTCCCCCATTGACCGTTACAGAGGTCCACTGGGGAGAAGCAGGCTGTAAGAGCATCCCCGCGGGGGCTGACTTTGTTTGGGATAGAGTGTGAGGAAGTTGGTGCCCACGGTATTATCCAAAACAGCAGGGATCTTAGTGGTAAGGAGCTGGGGGCCGGCAGCACCCAGGGAAATGGTGGGCCAGCTCCAAATGGAACAAAGAGATCCAGACAAAGAACTGCCCTGCAGGGGTTGAAACCAGCCTCAAAAACTGTGAGCATCCTGGCCCTGCCAGAAAACCCAATGTTAATTGGATCAGGCTGTGAGAAGTGTTGTGGAAAGCACTGCAGGATCGGCTGGCAGCGCGGGGAGGCTCAGGGCCGGGCAACGGAGACCGGCCAGCCAGACGCTTAGCGGGGAGCCGGGGACCAGCGCCCAGGGCCCTGCGGAGGCCGCTGCCCCACGGGGGTCAGAGACCCTGCCACCACCATAGCGTGGGCTCAGACAGAAGGTCGCCCCTCAGCACCGCGGGGACAGACACAGGCCGCACCCAGCCAAACCAGCCAACAAGAAACACCAACAAACCTTGGGTGGGGTGGTCTTGGTGCCCAGGCTAAGGGCACTGTGTCAGCTAGGATGTCCAGTTTTCAACAAAACATGACAAGATAAATGGTAGGTTCGTCTTGCCTCTCCTACGTCCTAGGCGGGGAACAGCAGGGGCATTCGAGCTGGAACTACCCACGGGCACAGACCGAAAAAATAGCTCCTTAAAATGTCCATTTGCCTTTGCTAAGGATCGGGAGAAGTGTGGCTGCTGGGATCTGAATGTTTGTCCTTCCCCAAATTCCTATGTTGGAGGCTGAATCATGGTATCTGCAGGTGAGGCTTTTGGGGGGTGAGTAGGTCACGAAAGTGGAGTCCTCAGAAATGGGGTTCATGTTCTCCTAAGAAAGACGGGAGAGAGATGAGCCTTTCTCCCCGCTCGAGGGATCACGGAGAGCAGAGGTCTGCAAGCTGGGAAGAGAGCCCCGCGGCAGACACCAAATCCATCCGTGTCTGGGTCTTGAACTCCAGGCTCCCAGAGTGGGAGACATAAATATCTGTTGTTTGACTCACCCAGGCTGGGCTGTTCTGGGACCAGCAGCCCTGCTGAACCACAGAACAGCTTTCTGGCAATACCTGCCCTATTCCTGCCAAATACCAGCTGAAAAGCACAAGTTCCTGCCGGTTACGGGGGGCTGAGCAGCTAGTAATGTGCCACCCCCACCACCCCAAGCTTCTACCTGGGGTGGACCCGTGTGGGAGGGGCCCCCATGCAAAGCCAACTCGCCGGGGATGCCCCAGTTCTCCGGTTCAGTGATGGGTCCGTTTGTGTTTATCATATTATAATTTTCAGCTTATGCAGGTCACAAAAGTTGCAGATATCATAAAACAGGTAAAGGGGGGGAAATCACTTGTACCTTACTATTTTCTTTCTCTCATTCACGGTATAACTTCTTTGGGCGAAGTTCTAAGCTCTTAACTTTTAGGACAAATGGAGGCCAAACAACTCTTCTCTGCCAAAAAGCCCATCTCTCTGCCACAGAAAGCCATGGTTAAGAAGCGACTCTGGGAACAAAAGAGAGGCATTTGGCCCACTGTCCTGCTATTTCCAGCCCTCTCCCAGTGATGGCGGTTGAAGCTTCTGGCTGCTTCCTGAACCACCAGGGAAGGATAGTATATGGAAAGAAATGCACCATGAGCAGGGTGTCCTGGTTACTCTTTGAAAATACTATCCACCTGCTGTCTACACTGCAAAGGCCAACAGTGGTGTTCCTCCCTGGGGACTGGATCGCACAGCTCTGATCTGTGCCTGCTTCTTCTGATTCTCGATGTTCGTATCTTAATCAATGTGCCTTTCTGCACGTCCCTCCAGGAGCGTTTGGCCCTCACGCGTAACCTGAGTTGGTCACTTCCCTTCAGGCTCCCACCCTGCCTTGGAGGGTTGCAGAGGAGGTGGGCACGGGAAGGGGGAGGAGAGAACTAAAAGCACCCAAGTCGAGTGCAGGGTGCTTTTTGGAAAGGGATCAGGACTCTGAAGGAAAACACAGCATGTTCCGAGGGAGGATGGGGATGTTTAAACAAAAGATATTACACAGAACCACGCTGTTAGCTAGATTTCAGAGAGTAAGTAGATTACCAGGGAGAGGACATTCTGGAGATAAATCACTGAGCCTATCGGGGAGGAAGCTGATTCATTTCCTCAACTGTGTCTCATTAGCGCATCCGTAAGCGCCAGTCAAGCTGGTGCCAAGTCCAGAGTCTAGGACACTCCTATCCTGGACCCCGGTCATAAGAAGAGGGATATCTTGGGGGTGGGGCCCATGGGCAGCCCATCTGCCCCCTCCCCCTGCTCCCCGGTGCTCTCAGCCCCTCCGAGATGCAGATGTGATTCTGGGATTGCAGGGATGGGAGAACACCGTGCTGCCAGGGGCCCTCGTGGCTCATTTATCCTGCAAGTCCATCTGCATCTCCGAGAGCGCTCACCAGATGCGGAGCTCCCAGATATTCTCCCCGGCCCCACTGCAGCCCCACAGACCACACGTGGCTCCAGAGATGTCGTCTGAACATGGGTGCTGGGCACTGAGACCCACATCCTGCCCAAGGTGAGACCAGCACCCAGGCAACTTCGTTCACACCTGTCTTCCTTCCTCAAGCTCTACTGTGCTGATGTCGCTTCAGTAGAGTGAAGCTTGAACAGGTCACGTGATGCCCTGGACAGCATCAAGCTTTGGTTCCTTTGACGGATGGACGCCCAGTTTCCAGCCACAGCTGCACATGTGGGCACGCGCTTACCCTCTCTCTCATTCCGTGTCAGTGACTGGCAGGTGGCTCCAACTTGATAAGCAGCAGATTAGATATACTTGCTTTTAAAGAAAACAGTCTTTCTGCTAAAAAAATGATCTCGTGGGTCTGGGTTGGGCAGGCTGCATTTAACAGAACCCATACCCTGGATACTGGCTGCTTCTCATTTTACTTTGCTGTTTCAAAACATCACCCTGGGTCCAGACAAGAGCAATGGAGCCTCCACAGCCCAGCAGCCCAAAGGACGGCCTTCTCAATCCCCGTTTATCATTCCTCTCAATGTCCAATCATGGGCTAACGGCAGGTTCATGCATGCAAAGCAGCTTCTTATGTTCTACAAACACTGCTGATACACGTGTTCGCTACCGAGGGGAGGTCACTCTCCTACAAAATCTAAGTAAACATCATGAACAGCATAACTCATACATTTTTCATTTGGGGGCTGGTCTGTCAGGATGCTCAAAGCTTTATAACGCGTATGTTAGTTTCAAAGGCTTTCCTGAGCATGGATCGTAAAAGTCACGTGGGAGAGGGGATGGCGCCGTGAGAGCCCGAGCGTCTGCGCATTGCGAGCCCCTGATGCCTTGGCCACCCCTACAGGTGGATGCCAGCGTCGGCACTGCACCCACGTGTGGGTGTGGACACCCAGGCTTAGGGCTGGTCAGCATGGAGCCGGAAACCACACAGCTAGTCAGCCTGGATCTGAGCCTGGGTTCTCAGGTCCTGCCTCCCACCCCGTGTGCAGCCAGGCCATCATTCAGGTTTTTTTACGGATGCTTTTAAAACAGTAATATGTGAATTAACAAATGGTATCCCAAATCCCCACCCTTTCTCTCGATTCTTGTCATAATCCTGCAGGAGAGGCAGTGTCTCTGCAGCGTTAGGTGGTGGAGGGTGAGCACAAGGGCCGTGGACACATGCCCGGAGCATGGCCTCCATCCCGTGGGCAAGGGCAGCCCTGGAGCTTTCACATGAGATGAGGCGGTGGTCAAACTTGGGATTCCTATACCTGTTCCTACTCTTACCTCGGGTTCTCAGCATGGAAACTGGAGCCTCAGTTACTGCAGAGACAAGCCTGGGCTGGGTGTGAGGGGGCTGCTCCCAGGATGGCGCGGGCTGAGTGGAGACCCAGCGCACCCTGCGGGAAATCTGTCTCCATCCCGGGGTCCCGCTGTGGGAGGTGGCACAGTGTCCTGGAGCCTGTGCTGGCAAGAACACGAGGCCCACGGGCCAGCAGTCCCAGGAAAGCTCTTTTCCCCCCAAAGCCCTGAGATCACTTACAAACAAATGAGCATTTGATCAAACTTTGCCCTGATTCTGGGATAACAAAAATCTGTTGTCCGAACGCTGTAGATTTTCCCGTGTATCCGTTCCAAGCTAGGATCTCCAGGAGTGTGTGTCATGGTACGAGCGTAAGGACGCTGCACAGCAGGGGCTCCCGCTGGTCCAACCCCCCCCCCCCCCACCGCCCTTCGCAAATGGCACTCGGAGAGACAGGAAGAGGGTTTCCACTGACGTTGGATCCGCCTCTGGAAATACAGGCAAGGAAGGAAGCTCGTTGTGCAATGTGAACGACATGGCGAGGACCGCGAATTTGTCATTGAGCAGCTCTGCGGAAACAGGAAACAAGACGGTGTGTCTAAATGGGAAGGTCTGTTTGGGAAAATTGCAAGACTGGGGCCGGTCAAGCCCAGGATGGCTCGGAAGCCCTTCTTAAGCATGCATGACTCAGCGTTCCTGCAGCTACAGTCAAACGTCAAAGAGAACACAGCTCCCTCCCGACTGTTCCAGGCAGTTTTGTTTCCCAGGGGACACCGTGACAGCCACTTTCAAACACGCCACGCTGGGCCCCGGCCAGACTCCTTGGTTGCCAAGGACTGGGTCTGTTTAGAGCGCACTTGAATAAGATTAAACTCTGTGAACTTCATCTTGTTTACCGATCGCTCATGCTGGACGACATGCAACCAGCAGGCACTGGTGAAGCGCCCAAGCTGGGGGAGACGGGGCTCAGGGCGCAGCATCTCCGGGGGTTTCTAGGGCATGTCTGCTGCGGCGCGCAGCCCTCCGTGAGCGCGAGCACTGCCGGGTTCCGTGCACTCTGGTTGGAAGCCTCAGCCGGGGACGCAGCTAGCCTAGTGACGCTGGTGGGGAGACTGCGCGTCTCTGCGTAGGACTGTCTTAGTAGCAACCCCACCCCCACCCCCACGTTCTGAGAACCAAGGCTCCGAGCTGGAAAGCGACCAGGAGATTTTACATAACCGTCCTAATACAAAATTGTCCACCCTCTGCCCAAACACTTGCATGAATTCTAGCAGTTTTCTCACCCATGTGGATGAAGGAACTCCCAGGCCGCTGTCTTAGACGGCCCATGACACTAAGCCTGCTTGCCATGCTTGATGTCTCAGCGAAGGGCTGTCCGTGAAAGGGTTGCAGTGAGGACAGCCCACTGCACCTCTCTGGGATCATTGTTTCTTTCCAGGGCTTGGTCCTCTCTCTCTCACACCTGTCATCTGTGTCACCCCATCCTCCCGGCAGCCACGCTTGCCGTACCTGGGGCTTCACTTCAGAGCTGATTGCTGGACCCCAGAGATGTCGAGTGAACCTGCCTCAAACCACGCAGGCCATCAGGGGGGAAGCTGGATCGTCAGATCTGGCCCTTCCCCTCCAGGGCCGGGGTAGTTTGCTCTCAGGAAGCCCAGTTGCTGGAATGCATAGCTGTCTGCTTCCGGAGATGACGTCCTACTCGTGGAGAGCTTCCTGTCAAGATGGACATGTCCTTCTCCAAAGGATGCTATGCCAGGGACCTCCGTGCACGGTGGTGGGTGCCTCGATTGTTATGTTTTCCTTCGCAAAACCTGGAGCTTGATGACTATTTCAGTCCAGGGGCACAGGTGGGGGTCCCACCAAGGGACACAGCTTCCTGCCTCTGAGTGTCTTAAACACCACCAGGGAGGACGGTTTGGTGAGTGACTTAGTAGAGAAATAGATGACCTTGGTGGCCTCTGTGTCTTCAAATGTGACTTGCAGTTTTGAGAGCCTTGGTCAATGTGTCAGTGTCACCTGATGCATTAATCTGCACTCAGCATTTCTGGGGTTGGAGGCAGGAAGGTCTGATTTCTAAATCACCTAAATTTCCAATCCTGGTCCAAAAAATGGAGGGAGGGAGCGAGGGAGGGCGAGAGAGAGACACACAGAGGATAGTACCACTTTCTTCCCAAATTCCTTTTTTGCATTTAATGCAATTGTGATTACATGTACATTTCCTAGCAGGGTATCCATTACAATGTAAATTTCTCTCCCAATTTTGTAGCTAATTCTCCCACCCTATTCCCCCCGAGGCAGTTGATCTAACCCAGGATGTTCCCTTAGCTCAGAGCACTGTCTCCTACTCAGTGCTCCACAGAACAGGGCCACAGGATGCCAGAGGCTAGACCACTGAAAAGGGTCCCAGCGAGATGGTGGAGCGAACAGATCCCGTGGGGCTTCTGCACATGGTGCGCGCCCCAAGTCCCCGAGCGGGCAGACTGTGTCCACCCTCCCAGGAACACGCATGGAGAGTCCCAGGCAGGCAGGCTAGGAGCTGGGGGGACAGGAGAGTCTGTATCCAGCACAGCAGAGGGGTCGCACATGGTGCTGATGGGAAGGAACAGCTGGAGCGCTGTGCTCCTTGAATGGGGTCCCTTACGTTCAGACACACACAGGTGCAGCTCTACCCTCTGTGGGTTCAGACACACACAGGTGCAGCTCTACCCTCTGTGGGTTCAGACACACACAATTGCAGCTCTACCCTTTGTCGGTTCAGTAACAAGTTATTTAGGACAAACTTCCAGCCTCGGGACGAGGCACTGGGTCTTCCTGGTGGCCACGGGCCCCCGACAGCAGCCCCGAGAGGCTGACGGCCGGCTCAGTGCCGCCTCTTGGCAAAGACAGAAGAGGCTCAGAGGGAGCAGCCGCACACAGACCAGAGACGGGCTGCTTCGCATTTCTTATCCCCAACGTCAGTAGCCTCCGAGCCTGATGTACAGACAGGCCCGTCCAGCCTGATGACCACCAGGGCTCTCGGGGCCGCTCAGGGCTCAGGGTAGCGACTGCTTTCCCCCAGTGCAGCAGCCCCCTGGCTGTCCTGTGGCTCCTTTTCCGCCACCCCCAAGGCACGATCTGTCTTCCGTTTTCCGTTTCCTGACTAGCGTGCAGTGCAGGGTCCCTAGGCTTCCAGGTGGTACAGACTTGAACTCTCTCCCTGTGGCACCTCCATGGTTACTGTACTGGACGTAAGCCAGGAGACTTTCCTGCACCAGGGTTTCACTTCTGTAAGAGCCACTGGCTTGCAGACAGGAGGAAACAGGAAGGAAGCTGGCAGCCTGAGAACTGGGTCTGGGTCCCTGGAGAGCTCTTGCCAGGGGCCAGCTCCCTCTCTGGATCATGCCTGCGCGTCTCACTCCACGATCCCTGTGGGTGAGGCTGGAGACCGCCTCCTCTCCTTCTCACCCCAGATGACCTTTCTTGAAGGAAGATGCCTTTCTCAACACAAAGCCTGAAGCACAGCTAAGAGGCCGAGGGCTGAGAATAAAGGGAGTCCCTGCCCATCCCCAGGCTCCCGTGGGGTCAGTTACAAAGCCGCCAACACCACGTGAGGATCTTGAGGTGCCCTGTCTCCCTCCTCGGTGAAGGTACAGCTGGAGGCAGAGGGGACTTTGGGACTTTCTCCTCACCACAGTCAGTGTGTGCCCCCCATGGAACCTGGCTCACACCTGGACAGGTGGGTCCAGCGGGTGCCTCCCTCCAGCAGGCCTTCCTGTCCTGTCGCTAGTGATGTCAGATACCCATTCCTCGGATTGAAGTCTGCAGAATAAGTTCTATCCCGAGATGCTGCGGGAGACTCCCCTGCATGCCTCCAGGCTCAGCCCCAGCATTCAGGGTCTTCTCACTACATTTTATCAAAGAAAGACCTTCCACCATTTAAATCAAAAGTTATCAGCCAAGAACTTGGAAACTATTGAACGACATCATTGTGTAAGGACTCTTTAAGCTTTGCTACCTAATTTTGTCAAACACCTGTCTCGTGAGTCCTAGCTTCTCTTGGAAATGATCACGGATGATCTAAGCAAGTCACTGGATGTCTTTCTGTCCTTCCTTCCTTCCTTCTCTCCTTCTCTCCCTTCTCTTCCCCCCCTCCTTCTTGTCTTTCTTTGAATCTGGAGGATTCCAAGTGTTGTTTAGAAATCGAAACTTTTTGATTCCATAAATTATTAAATATTTGTTTTCAGAAGTGATGGACTCGTACCACAGAGTCAAGCATAACACAAACAAATAAATGAAATCCATATTGAGGTGGAGTTTACTGTTCCTCCCGATGGTAGAAGCATGGCAGAGAGCAGGTGGTCCGTCAAAGCGTGTTTTGGGCACACGGACCATTAGAAACAGTCGGAGCATGCCTACTGAGGCAGGTATAGGGAAAGGAGCCACCTCGGGGGTATTGCTGGACAGACATCCTGACATAGAGGGCAAGCCAGCCTCCCCAGGTTTCAGTCTGCCTCAACTCCTTATACCCCTGGCTTTGGCCTCAACATCTGGAACAGCAGTGACCATATCCGCAAGACTGTTGTCAGAGCCTCAGTGGGCCCATCCAGTGACTGTGTCCGTAAGGCTGTTGTCAGAGCCTCGGTGCACCCGTCTCTGAAATGCTCTTTGCAATGACACAGGTAGCACTCACAGAGCAGGGTTCTGCCAACTGATCGTCTTCTTTCTGCCACTAGGCAGGTGTTTGGGAGTAAATAATTCTCATTTTCATCAGATGTGATAGTCAGGCATCGGCTGCCTGGTGTCCCATTCCGACTTCAGTCCAGGAGGGTGACTGGGGTGGTGTTGGGCAGTGAGGTGTGCCGGGGGTTCCCTGCTGACCGAACCCCAGAATGGGAGGACCCTTCTGGATCCTGTGGGCCAGGAGGTCTATGAACTTGCCTCTCACTGTGCTTTCTTCCCCAGAAGGCTCCGTGGGAGTGGATTTTCCTCGGTCAGCATGCAGACTCCCGTGACAACCCAGAGGCAAGTGGGTTCGTGTTGTGAGTAGCTTAACGATTACAAAGTGTGGGTTTTATGAAGTTACACATTTTTCTCTGGCTTTCTGACCATCATCTCAGTTGTGCTCCATGAAGTATGTGGCTGTGGTCAGAGCCCCCGACACTGGTGACAGGCTGTCCCATGCGGACTCGAACCCCCAGTCCTCTGTGTCCCTCCCACAGCAAACTGAACCCACGACCTCCCTGAGTCTTCCACCCCGCTCCGTGTGCGTGTATGAACACCGCAAGGCACTTTCGGGAAACTTCATTTTGGACTGAGGTTTTAGGATACCACCCACGAGAATACTATATTGAGGTCAATTCCTTACCAAGTCCTAGGTTCCTTTTTTCTGTTTTTTGCTTTTTTTAGATCACTGTCACTAGAATAAAACATTTGAGCTGAGAACTATTTAGTGGGATCTGTGTTAAATGAGGAAAAGTAAATCATCTGGAAGGGAGCGCCTTGCTTGAACCTCATCTGTACCTTTTAGTGATCTTCCGAAAATGTTTACGTAAGTGTTCTCTTTGTGTTTTTAATACTCCTTGTTCTTCTTGGTTCGGGCCAGAGTGTGAGGCAGACATGCCAAGATAGCAGAAGAGTAATTTTCCTGATGTCTGCACTTCAAGTACAAAGAAGCCACAGTAGAACGACATTGGCCTCCTCCCCTCTGTTCCGCAGATGCTATCCAAAACCCCAGAAATGAAAGAGTGAAGTAACCCTCTTTAGTGCCCACGATCCCATCTTTATTTCTCTACCGTAAATAACTTATAGAGACTCCGAAGATATATGTGCACTATGGTTAAAACAAGGAAAACCTTGGATGGGGGGAGGTATAAACACGTCGGTTATCCCGAAGAATCGCCATGATAATCGGACAGCATGCTGACCACTTCTGGGCACCTTCACAGCCGAGGCGAAAGGGAAGATGCTGTCACTCAAACATTTGTCATTATCTTATTAAGAAGGAAAATGACAGGGGGGGGGGCGTAAGTGGCTCAGTCAGTTAAGCGTCTGCCTTCAGCTCAGGTCATGATCTCAGGGTCCTGGGATCGAGTCCCGCATCAGGCTCCCTGCTCAGCGGGGAGTCTGCTTCTCCCTCTGCCTCTGCCCCTCCCACCCCCCACCCCCCGCTTGTGCTCTCTGTCTCTGTGGCAAGTAAATAAACAAAAACTTAAAAAAAAAAAAAAAAAACAAGAAGAAAATTGAAGTCACATCTATGACGCTTAAACAATTCCCAGCATTAAATTCCAAAAGGAACGGACTGTACCTTTGGACCTTGAGGAATCATCGTATAGCACGACACCTAAAAGCTCTCGGAAAGGTTTTCTAAGACGTACATATGTAAGTCACAGGTGTAACATGCTTGCCGGAGCAAATCTAAAAAGAGCCAGCTACCTCTGAATTTGAGGATCAGATTTACTAGAAAGAGAGGTGTCCCTCGGCCAACCACTTTGTAAACTGATTTTTGTCGCCCCTGTGTCATCCTAAAACGCTCCTGTGCACTACTGAAACCAAGGGACAGAACCTGACCTGACCTAAGCACACCACCGAGCTTACAGTCGATGTGAGGGAAATTCCTGGTGACTTGGTTCATTTCGCCCAAGCATTTGTATGAATGACTTGAATAACGTGGGACTCATTGAGGAGACGAGATGGAGAGGTCAGCATTCCAGAGAAGATGGGGTGGAGAACGCAGACAGGTGCAAGATCCAAGCACCTACAGGTTTTCCTCTGGGCAGGGACTGAGGGACCCATGCTTCCCCTCTTTGTACTGAATGGTAAACCATAGGTAAATAGGTAAAATTAGGTAAATTAGGTAAAATTAGGTAATTTTAGGTATTAGGTAATTAGGATTTTTTACCTAATTAGATTTTACCTAATTAGAATTAGGTAAAAATAACAAATCAATCAAAGGGCATAGAAGGGGGGGCGTGTGGTCAAAAGCAAAAGCCCGCTGTAACCATTATTCAGTTTCTTGTGAATCTCAGACGTTTGCGATGCATTGGCCAGAAGAGGTTCGTGGATACGTTACGCACATTTTTACGTAAAGCTGGTATTACTATTTAGTTTTCTCTTTGCTAACAATATACCTCGGGCATCTTTCCACAATAGTATAAACAGAGTCTCCTTCTATATTTAAGACCTGAATAGTATCCAAATGTACGGGTGCCTCGTGAGAAGTAACTGGCTCTTGATCAGTGGGCATGCAGATTGTTCTCGGTTTTTATTATTATGAAAAAAAACCCATGCACACATATGCACATGTATCCAGAGGTTAAAGTTTTCAAGTTGGATCAGACAGCATTGATATTGAAAATCCTGGTCCAGATGGCTGAATTACCCTCCAAATAGATTGAATTCACATTTCCAGCAACACTATGTGACCAGGAAGCCCCCCACTCACTCAGACGAATGCTGAAAACAACCAGTCCGCCAAGTTTTTCTTCGTTCTTACCTTAAAAAAAAATTTTTTTTTAATGCCTAAGTCTTAAAGTATCTGATGCTTAGTTTTGTTGAAGGGGTCAACATGATATCCCCCGTTTTTCTTCTCAAATGGCAAGCAGTTTCCCCTAAGGCCAATGACTAATAACCCTTTTCTGTCATCTGGAAATGCACAAATTCAAAGCCAGGAAACAGTTATCAGGTGCCATCTAAATGTGCGAAATCATACTAGCCACCTACCGCGTACGATCGCCCACGCCTTGAGCTTTGGAAGACCATGCTGATGGGGGGCAGGGGGTGGAAACACAGATGGCACCGTACGGGCAGTGTATGGCCCGGAGGGTCACATCACATCACAGCACCATCTCTGGGTGGCTTTCTTAGGGGCTAATTGCAAACTCACCAGGAAGAGTTTGTGGGAGGCTTTAGGAAGGACCCACACAGCCATCGACAAGGGAGCTGATGAGTTCGGGGAACACCAGCTCAGCACCACAAAAGTCCAGGTGGTTGTTGGAGTTCCTGTCCTTCACCTGGAAGGGGGGGGCAGGCTCCAAATACAGGCATTCCCATGGCCTGAAGGCAAGAGGCACCAGACCATGAGCAAAGAGACCAGGACAGAGGGAGCGTCTCCGTGAGAGCACGGAGGTCGGGTGCGGAGCCCCGGGGTGGAGGGCAAGGAGGGTGGGTTTAGGGGCGAGCATATGCTGAACTCGGGATCAGTGCTGTGTGTGCGGCGGGAACACAGAGAATATTCTGCACTGGTCCCGAGGAGAGCTCTGTCTGCTGCATGTGCTCCCCCGCCCACCTACACTTACGGAAACTCACTGCGTGCCCGTGGCATTCACTGGGTGGCACTCGCCTCGGGATAGAAAGCGAGACATTGTTTCTTGTACACAGTACCTGGCCCAGGGCCTGACGTACACGGGGGCTCCACAGACATTTACTGAGTCAGTAATTCATTTGGGTACTGTGAATATCCAGGAGATTAAGAGGCTGCATAAAAATCAGTCAAATATTCCAAGGCATGGCGGGCAGGTGTCAATATGGAGCACCGGGTGAGCGTGCCTGAGCTCGGCGGGCCTGCCACAGGCGTTCGCATGGATGATTCCGACTTGCTTTGTCATCCTAGGCTCAACTCCCCGATGAATGCAAATCGATGATGTCGGGCTTACCCTGGCCGGAGGGGTCCACGGTTTTCTGAGCTGGAGATGAAGACATTGCGTTTCCCTGGGTTCCTCCTTTTCCTTGCTAGTGCTGGCTGCTGCCATCGTGGGAGAGGCCTGTGGAGTGCCAGGTGCCCCCAGCGGGCTGTGATCCCCCAGGGGAGTTCTGTGCCTCTCAGAGAACAAAGACGCGAATAACAAAGGTTAGGTAACCAGAGGGCCAATGTGAGGGTCAAAGCACAGACAGGTCTCAGGGAATGCGCTCACTGACTTAGACCAACAGAGCGTATCCATTGGGTAAAATTTGGAAAATACTGAGATGCAAGTGAAGAAAGCAAACCACCAGCCATGCCGCCACCCGAAAGTGCCACTGGTAAGGTTACACATGACAGGGAGACCGGACTTGAGCGTTCCCAGAACAGGTGACCTTGGAGCCACGTCAGCAAAACTAAACCTGGTGTTTCACGAACATGAACGAAACCTGACTTGGCGTATTTCTTGTAAATGCCTCTGATAATCGCAAAAGAAATTCCAGTCTTCTTCCTGAAAATGGTGTAAGACAATCACTTTTAGCCAATCCCCCTGCCGCCTGGAGACGCCCAGCATCATGACCAACCACGGTCAAGGGTGAATCTGCTCATCATCTCCTCGTAGGCCCCCCCCCCTGTGCCCCCTTGTGCCCCCCCTGTGCCCCCCGTGTCCCCCCATGCCCCCTTGTGCCCCAAGCTTCTCGTCGGTTCAATCTGGAAGCTCCTGTCCATTCAGCTGTTCTTATACGTACAATAAACTCTTACTAAATACTAGTTATAGATTTGGGGGTGTTAATTTTGCTATTTCTGGATTTTTGACATCACCATTACTATTTTGGTATCTAATGTCTCCAACTTGGGATTTTTTTCTCTACTAAAATGATGCTTTTATTCAAAACCGTAGCACAAATGATGTTCTGGGCCGCTAAACACAGTTGGGCAGATGTTTTTAAACTGCTGCCTGGGGCGCCTGGGGGGCTCCGTCGTTAAGGTCTGCCTTCGGCTCAGTGCGTGATCTCAGCGTTCTGGGATCGAGCCCCACATCAGGCTCCTCCACTATGAGCCTGCTTCTTCCTCTCCCACTCCCCCTGCTTGTGTTCCCTCTCTCGCTGGCTGTCTCTTTCTCTGTCAAATAAATAAATATAGTCTTCAAACTGCTGCCTAACACTCCCCTGCAGGGCCTCTCCTGTCCCCCCTACTCTCTTCCTCCCCCTCCCCCCTTCCCCTCCTTGTGGGGCAGAGTGCTGTTCTCCCTCCCCCACCTGCCTAAGGGGAGGTCACACGTGTTCCCCTTGCTGGGCCAGCTGCGGTCCTTGCTCTAGCGATGACCCCACTTGCAGGCCGTGGGACTGGTACCCATGTTAGGGAGCAGGGCGAGCACCCGTGCTCAGGATGGTAATCAGCACAACCAGAAAGGGTGTCAGCGCGCCTCCCCCAGGCAGGCCTCCAGGTCAGGATGTGAACTCCTCAAGTTTTTACAACATGTAGTCAAATTGTTGTCCAGAGATTAGTATCCATTTCCATTCCTGCCAGTTAGCCTGGCAAACTGAACCGAACCATGCATCTCTGTTCGCAGGAAACCCTGTGGATCCACCAGACCACACGGGCCACTCGTCAGTATGACATCAACAGGTGTCCACCCAGTTTATGTACCGTGTGCTCCTTTTATTACTGGCGATTTGATTCTTTTTTTCCCTTTGGCTTTTCTTTCTTTTTTTCTCTCATCTTCTGCTGTTGTTATGGGTTGTTATTGTGGCTTATTTCTTCTCCTTCAATGATTTGCCCATTTACGATGTTTGTCCAATTGCCTCTGAGAACATTTTTCAATCACGAGCATGAAAGAGCTGTTTCTGTAAGAGTATCAATACTTCTACATCGTTTGCATTTTAATTGTTTTTTAAATGATACTGTTTCTTATTTCGCCTTATTCTAACATGTGTAGTCTTTCTCAGGCAGGTGTTCTGCCTTAAACATGACTTCATGTTCTTAAATAATGTTTCTGTTTGAACGTTTTCCTGTTTAATTTTAATCATACACAAATGCATTGTTTCAGTTATGAGTATGACAATTAGCTTGCCCGTTTTCTATCCTTTGCTTCTGTTTGTAACAATGTCTTAATCTTATAGTAACATTGCTGAACAAGAATTAGTCTGTTTCCTCCAAAAATCACTTCTTTTTCCCATTTATCTGCCTCTCTGCTGTGCTGTGTCTATACCAGTCTTTTAGTTACAACTTTATAATGCATCGTATCATCTGAAATGGTAAGTTCACCATTGATTTTTTAATTAAAGATCTCTTTTATTTAAGAGAGAGAGAGCACAGAGGCAGAGGGAGGGGGAGAAGGAGATTCCCTGCTGAGCAGAGAACCTGACATGAGACTTGATCCGAGGACCCCAGGATCATGACCTGAGCCAAAGGCAGATGCTTAACTGACTGACCCACCCAGGCATCCCAGCACCATTGATTTTTAAAAATATTTTCAGGGATCCTTTTATATTTTTTTTCTCCCAGACGAATGTTATCATCATCTTACGTAATCACATAGTCCATCAGAATTCCATTGTGGTTATATATGGATAATTTGGAGTGTATGAAAATATTTCTAATGAAAAAATATATAGCTTATCATCATTTATGCACATGGCCTTTTTTGTGTTATTTTCCTACGCTCGTATCCTAGTGGACCCAATATTTGTCCATATTATAATTGAGCTCATATCCTCCCCTATGTAGCAGCAACCTGGATGTAATTTTTATAGCAGCACCCTAAACAGCTAGAAAGCTGCCCCACCTTCAGAACTAAGAGCCTCTCGGCCCCATCCCCTGAATCCCCTACAGGAACAACAACCACTGTGAATTTTGTGCGTCTTGGCGTCTTCTCTCCCAGTTGTAATAGGTTTTCAGAAAATGGTATCATAGTATATGTTATACACCGTGACTTCCTTCTTCATGTTTCATGTTTCAATTACGAGCTGTATTAGTGCTGAGGACGGCTGCAACTCATTCATTTTCATTGCGTATAACATTTTGTTGGGTGTAATTTAGCGGTTTTCCATGGATGGCTAATTTGAGTTGTTTCCATTACTTCAGTCATGAAGAAATTATGCTTTTAATGCCATGACACCTGGCAAGGACTTAAAAGACCAGCAAAAAGTAAATAAATAAATAAATAAATAAATAAATAAAGGAGGAAAATGAGTTAGATGAAACACACGTGTCCAGACGTGGAGGACAGTTGAGTCCGGCCGAAGCGTATGGGGATGGTGTTACGCTATTCTGCGTGTTTCTGGGTCATTTTAAAACTTTCGATTTGGCAATTTGGAAAAAAAAAAAACAGAATTAAAAACTACTACCATGAGTTTTGTTTACAAGAGATGGGTAGACATCAGCTTTATTCCTCTACGGACCAGATTCAAGAAGAGGATGACCGAGTCCAACACCTCTGGTTGGATGGGATGATGCCAGTCGCCTTCCAGTGGCACAGAAACATTCTTAGATCCTTGTGCTCCCCAGCACCTGGCATTAGTTAACTATTTTTACAAATCTGAATTTCTTTTCATCTGTTTCTGTCCCGTTTGTATTCTGTATGGAAAATCCTTACTCCTATATTTTGCAAATTTTAAAAACAAGGTTATTTGTGTTCTTCTTCCTTTCTTGCTAATTAGGAGCTCTTGTTTCTGTTTTTGTCTTTTAATATATTTTGCATGTGAAATTTTGGTGTTTTTTTTTCTTTTATTCTCTTTTTTACTTGCCTCTCAGTGTTTTTTGATGAACAAATGTTCTTAATTTGAATATAGTTGAATCAATCTTTTATTTTATTCTTAGCAATTTTTGTGTATTATTTTACAAATCCTTCCTTGATTTATGGTCCGTAAAGATATTCTCCCATATATCTTTCTAAACGTTTCAGAGTTAAAAAAAAATGTTTCAGGGTTTTGCATTTTGCGCTTAAATCATTTGAGTCCAACTAAGCTTGTATGTTATTGTTTTTTGGCAGGAATTCACTTTTCTTTTGTTCCATGTGGATAACATGCTTAGAACACTTCCCCCCCCCCCCCCCTTGGCCAGCGTTCCTCCTTCTCCCAGCTTGCAAAGTGGAAATGATGCTGCGAGTGTCCGTGTTAGACCATCAGGTGGTCTAGGAGGTCCGTAAGAAAAGCCACCGTAAGGACAGAAGAAGCCTACAATACCAATGAGCGTCAGGCCTCCCGCTGAGCCATCCAACAGACATACTCGGTTGGATAGGAAAATTAAGACTAATTTAATTCATTAGCCTCTGATGAATTTGTATTAAAATCTAACAATTAAATATAAATCTTAAAATAAAGTTCCATGTGTATTCACATCTTCCCCATTTACTCCTGAGTCAGTTATTCATTTGTGTAGAGTTACATTTCATGACCAATATGTGGTATTGATTCTGGTAATGATTTTCATCAAATGCATTTTTATATTCACGGACAAGAATGAAGCAGTAAATGTTTTATAGGATGCTTACTTTGAAATTTCAGAATCCCCTGCCTCCTCTGGCTGACGGTGTTCTGGAAGGATCTTTCATCGCACTTATTGTGACTGACTCTCTCCATCCCCCCATGAAAGACCTCTGTTCAAGAGCTTCAAAGTTCATGAAGCAAAAGTGGAGACAGCTAAAAATAGAAAGAAACAAAATCAAAATGATGTTTGGGGATTTTAACACTCTACTCTCAACCATTGGTACAACGAACGGACAGAAAAGTAGCCAAGATATAGAACTGATTGCCACGCGAGCCAGCAAGATTAGATGGACGTGCAGAGAACACTCCACTCAGAATCAGTAGGATATGCGCTCTTTTCAAGCCCGCATGGCAAATTGACCAACACAAACCAAACCCTGGTCATGAAAGACAACAACAACAACAATAAATTTAAAAGAACTGAGACCACACAGGGCGTGCTTTCTCACCACAGTGGAATCAAACTCTGGAAGTCAACAGCAGAAGGGCAACAGCAAAATATCCAAACAACTTGGAAAATAAATTATACACTTCTTGCTAACCCATGGGTCAAAAAGTCTCAAAGGAAATTAAGAAATATGTAGAGCTGAGTGTAAATGAATACAACAATCAAAACTTGTGGGAGGAGGGGACAGTATAGACCTGTTTCCCCTGCATGTTCAGCTCTGAAGGACTAGAAGCCCTGCAACTGGCACAATTACAGCCAAAGGGGAACTCTGGAAGGTCATAAGAAAGAGGACAGCTGGTTTGAGGCCCCAGGACTAGAAGACGAGCCCAACACCAGGAAGACCAAGAATAACTTGGCATTTTCTGCCCCCCGCCCCAACACCACAACAAAGGGCAGCCTTGGAACCTTGTTCCTTGTGGATAGAATCCACACCCCTCATGCCACATGAGGAGAGACTGACACCGTGGTGAAGGGTGGATTGGGAGCCCCACCAGAAATAAGTGGCCAGAAAAGGTATTACTCTTCCCCACTGGGCCTGACATTTCTCTTCTGGGCCAAGAGATACTGAAGTGGGCTGGAGGGACCTATCTAGAGCAAGTACCCCATCCTGGAAACCTCTTTGTCTCCACAGACCTGGTGCCCCTCTCCCTGACCAGAACACCCAGTTAGGCAGCTGGAACCAGCAAAGGACCCCAGCCACAACAAGCGGACAGCCTGAGAAATCTCTTTCCAATCATCTTACACCCCCAATCCCACTCAGACACCTTCCAGCCCTCCCCAGCTGAAAGATATCTGGAACTCAGCTTGGAGAAACCCTTTGTACTTCCACAAGTAATACCAGCAGGGAAGAGTGGAAGCTGCTGGTCACCACATTAATGCATCAGACCATAACGACACAGGAACTCTGAAAAGCAAACTTCCAATGGAACCAGATCCCACAAATGCAGACCAAGTACCACCCACCTAAATCTAAGAAAGGGGACTTCCTGCCAAGATGGAAGGTTCTGGAGAACCTGGACCTCCTAACATAGTAAATCAAACAACTGGGATGCAGTAGAAAGTCACCATCACCCCAAGAACCAAGGAAATCACATCTTGAATGAAAAGAGGCACTCACTGATGCCAAGAAAAATCAGATGCTGGAATTACCTGAAAATTACAAATTATCATGGGAAAATGTGTAAAAATAAGAAATCTCAGCAGAGAAACAGAACTCCTAAAAAGAACCCAAGTGAACTTGTAGAACGGAAAAGTGCAAGGACAAAAAAATAAAATTTCCTGCGTAGGCTGTGTAGGAGAGCAGAGATGACAGAGGTTCCTTGAGGACAGACCAACAGAATTCACCCAGTCTGAACCCAGGGAGGAAAGAGGCCGAGAATAAGTGAACAGAAACTCAGGGATTTTGGGACAATAACCAAAGATGGAACATTTGCATGTGGGGGTCCCGCAAAGACAGAATAATGTCTGACAACTTCCCAGTTTGACAAAAGACATGAACCTACATATCCAAGAAGCTGAACCGACCCTCAGTGGGAAAAATCAAAAGAAAAACATGCAAAGTTACCTCACATTTAACATTCTGGAAACTGAAAGTCGGGAAGTCTTATAAGCAACCAAGAGAAGCAGCAAATGACCCGTGCAGGGGTGAGGAGAGAGAGGTGTCTCATCTGATCCAGGGAGGCAGAAGCAAGAGGCAGAATGTTTGTAGGTGCTGAGAGAAAAGAGCTGGCAGACTGTCCTTGACGAGTGAAGCAGACAGATGCACGATTGGAGACATGGGACAAACAAGTGACCGACAGCTTCTAACAGACACCCAGCAACCGCAGGAGGTGTCCTCCCCCAGGAGCCCCCCAGAACATCCCCTGCAGTAGCCCGTATCTGTGAATAGACTGCAAGCCTCACCACATTCAAGATCATTGGAACAATACAGGTCCATTCTCTGACCACAGTGGATCCAAACTAGAATCAATAGGAAGATGCCATGAAAATCTTCCAAACCCTGTGCACTAAAAACCACATGTCTGAGTGACCTACGGATCATGGGGGAAATGTCAAAGGGACTTTTTAAAAAGTACACAGAGCTGAAAAAAATGAAAATAGGAAACAGAAAACATTTGTGGGGCGCCTGGGTGGCTCAGTTGGTTGAGCGTCTGCCTTTGGCTCAGGTCATGAACTCAGGTCCTGGGATCGAGTCCCACTTCGGGCTCCCAGCTCAGTGGGGAGCCTGCTTCTCCCTCTCCATCTGCCGCTCCCCCTGCTCATGTTCTCTCTCTCTCTCAAATAAGTAATTTTTTTTTAAAAAAGGAAAAAATTTGTGACACACAGTTAAAGCAGTACTGAAAGGCAAATGAATTTCAGTCATGCTTCCTAGAAATGAGCAAACGCTTCAAGACAATAAGCAAAATTTCTATGTTAAGAAACAAGAAAGAGCGGAGCAGACACATTCACTGAGCAGAAGGAGGAAACAACTAGGAGCAGAAACCAACGACACTGAAAACTGGGAAACCGTGGAAAGAATCCATGAAAGAGAAAACTGATTCTTTCCCCCACCCCACAAAAAAAAAATCAATAAAATTGCTACATCTGTATCAAGATTGCCAATAAGAGAGAAGACGGGCATCCCCGAGAGCAGAAGGGCCCGCGGAGCCTCACCACAGACCCTGCACAACCGCAGACCCACCAACTACACTTGCAAAAGCAACGGACCAATTCCTCGAAGACCGCGAACAACTAACTTCTGAGAAACAGTTTGTCAGTTTCTTATAAACCCGCACGTGCGGCCACCATGCAGCCCAGCGACCATGACCTTGAGCCTTTATCCCAGAGAGATGCGAACCTCAGGTCCACACAAAGGGCAGCACACAATGTTCACAGCAGCTGGATTCACCACAGCTCAGAGCGGAGATAGGCTGATGTCCCTCAGCAGGAACCGTGAAGGGGCCGCCGTGTCGCATCCACACCCCGGATCCCACTCCCCGCGGAGCCCTGCCCCCCACCAAGTGCCCAATCTCGGGGTTGCATTCTTGACATTGCACTCAAGTTATGCATGATGCTATCGTGGATAGAAAGTGGATGAAGGGAGCACAGGACCTCCTTGTACATTTTTAAACAATTTCTTGTGACCTATAATTGTTTCAAAATATAAAGTTTAAGGCAAGCAAGTCATATGCAGACTGCCACCACCGTCCCCCGTGCATACTGAGCATGTCCCTAAGACAAGCATGACCAACTCCTACTGTCCTGAGTGCAGATCAGAACCCTCGGGTTTGAGCTGGATGCGAATCAAGACCGAGGCGATCGTGCCCTGGGGACGCTGAGCCTGGGTCAGATTCCACAGCTGGGTGATGTCACACTCCACTCCAAACCTTCCAGGGGCTTCCCACGATTTCTTAGTAAAAACCATTATTCCAGAATGCTGAATGATCACTGACATGATCTCACTGACCTCCTGCCGCTTCTCAGACCTCATCTCTTTCATGAACCAACAAGGACAGATATCCTAGAATCCCTGCTCGGACACGAAGAATTAACGTGACCATCCAGAAAGATGACATCATCTACCGGGACAGTAACAGCGGCCACGGCTTTCCCCAGATACCTTCACGTGGGGGGGACAGGCCGCAGAGACTCCCCAAGCATTCTGCGCCTCTGCAAACAAGAGAGAATTAGGCATCCCAGAACTCCCGGGCCCTTCCTGAAAAAAATGCAAGAGGATCGACTTCAGCCACCCAAGCGCGGAAGGCAGAAACCACAACAAAGCTGGGAAAGCGAGCACGCGGTTTATTCAACTACAGCGCCAGGACCCAAACAAATGTGGGAGTTGTGGTTGACGGACAGAAGGGAAGTGCTAGCAGACTTGCACATGGAGAAATGCATCGTCTAATTGAAGTTTGGGAGCGCGACTGAGAAAGAAGTAACACGACTCCTGCTGTACTTTATAACAGGGAGTGTTTGTCACCCGAGACGGAGACGAGAGGTCCCAGCGGCACGCAGATGCTTCAGGGTGCAGAGCGGGATGACGTTCGGGAGACAGAGGGGGAGGATGAGGGGATGGGGAGCAAATGCCCTTATTCTGTCTTTGTCAATCCCAGCAAGACAACATGCACAGGGCGAGGAACTGGATAAATCAGGCTGTCGGAAAAGGCCACGGAGAAACACACGTGGGCCAAGTCATCATGAAAGCACATAGAATTAAAACGACGACAATGACAGCAATGACAGGGTTGGCACCGGGCAGTGAGCGATGGCACTGGGGCAGGGCAGGCGTGTCTGACTGGTGAGAACCAGCCCCTCCGTCAGGTCAACAAAGGCCCACAGCACATAGGGGCCACCACAAGCTCTCAAAGCAAAACCCCATGTTCTGCTCATGAAACACGAGAAAACCACCCAAAACAATGGCCAAGTGAGCCTGAAGGTCATGGACAAGGCCCAGGCCCGTGCCTAAGACAAATCTGAATCCAGCGCGAGAGTAAAAAAATGAACTAAAGAAAGGCACTGATGTTTATCAGTGTATAGTAAGTAGGATTTTTGAAAAAGTTTCCAGAGAGCAAGGGGGAGTCATCAACCAGGTAATTCTGAGTCCTGTCCACATGTGTGATTCCGTGTCCATTCACACCAGTGGGTGCCATCCCGTGCTGACCGCGGGCATTGCCTGGGGGCTCATGTGGGCTCCAGCCCCCCTCGGATGTATTCACTCAGGGTCTCCGTGCGTCCCAGAGCCAGGCCTCTGCACGGGACAGGCTCCTCCAGCCACTGTGTGCAGACGGGGCTGGAGAAGCAGGTGCTGTTTGGGGGAAACCCCAGTCTCTGCTGAGCAGAACTTCAGCTCTAAGCACCCCTGGACCCCAGCAGCAGTGAGGTCATAACCTGGCATAACTGACTCACCTTTAGAAATGGAACCGTTAACGTCAGAAGAAAAGCTTGAGGCTACTTTTAAACAAGAGTATATTGCTTTCTTTCTGGTTTAATTATTAGAAATACAGGAAAGACAAGTTAAAATAAACTCCTCTCAAAGGGGAAAGAAGGTGTGTAATTCCTTATATATCTAAGTGGATATAATTTGAATGGACCTTCTGCGGTTTGGGAGAGTATGGTTTCTGCTTCCTGAGAAATAGGAAACGAATGTGTTGCTGAGATGTCTCTGAGTATTAGCAAACAATTTCAGATCAAGGACAGAGATGCTGTCTGTTACTGTAAATTATCATTTGCAAAATTGTTAGTTGCAAAAATCATTTGTCCCTTTGCAAAAACTGCGTCCTGGGACTAGGAAATAGGTGTGGGGCCTGGGGAGCACAGGCCCTGAGGGTTTTTACCCCTCTGAGTCCTGCTCCCACCATCTGCCACGAAGCCCACTTAACAGGGTTCCGGGTGATGCGTGTCACTGTCCGGGCTGTAGGTGCCGTTTGTTGTCCGGGGAAGCTGTTTTCCCCAGATCTTTTAGCTGAGCCTTGGCCAAGTGAAGAGTCACCCTTAGATGTTCAAACCAGAGAACATTTGTCTAAATTTCCATATAGGAGAGCCCCTGGAAGAATGTACGGCGGAGAGCTCACTCCAAACGCCGTGCCTGTGAATGAACAGCTGGTTATCTTTTATGTGTTTGCTATCAGGAGGGGCAAGTCGGGACGCTGAGATGTTCTCCTCTCTGCCATCTTACGTGGAAGGAATTTTGGTTATGGAAAAGGAAGTGGACAGGAAGCCAGCATTTTTTTTTTTTTAACAGAGTGAACGCGAATGAAGGATTAAGCCTGTGATTCACATGACAGAATTTAGCTCTATAACCACAGTGCATTTGGGCTAAATGAATACCAGAACGTCCACAAGGAAATATCGATGCCATGTCAGCCTGTCTCAGGAAGTACCGACAGCCTGTCCGGGGGGTGGAAAGTGGGACATGGATTCTCAGAACTTACTAGGTACCATGCCCGTGAAGTTAACAGCGGGAAGCGTGTAGACTTTTCTAGGCATAGAGTCAGAGCCCTGGTGAGGTATTCGAATGTCCTCGCTCAGGGTCACACCGTCGGGTAAGAGGCAGAGCTGGACGCTGGCGCTCGGTCCTGGTCTGGGACCTTCTGCCCGCTGCAGAGGCTCCTTGCCTCTCCTCTGTCAGTGAGACTCAGGTTCCCAGAGGGTTGCTTTGGTGCAGAAACAGACAGACAGACACACAAATGTGCTACCATCCTGTCTTCCTGATGACCACACATGAGCCCTTTTTCTCTACAATTGAGATGATACGTTCCATCGTATGGTTCCGAGCATCAGAGATGAATGCCAGCCACGAAGCCTCTGTTTCTAGCAACCATTACTGCATTCCAAAATTCGGAGGCTTACTGTTTGTACGACAGCTTTCTGAGATGTAATTCACTGGTACCCTGCACCCAGACCACGTACAATTCAGCGGTGACACGATGGTACAATGGTGATATATTCAGAGCTGGGCAGCCATGGCCACAATCAATTTGAGAACGTTTTTGTCACTCCAAAAAGATACCCTGTGCCCACTAGCTGTCACTCCCCATCTCCACACCACCCACCCCCCTCGCAGCCCTAGGCAACCGTTCATCGATTTCTGTTTCTACAGATCGACTTCTACTGGACATCCTATGTAAATGATCAGATCGACTTCTACTGGACATCCTATGTAAATGATCAGATCGACTTCTACTGGACATCCTATGTAAATGATCAGATCGACTTCTACTGGACATCCTATGTAAATGATCAGATCGACTTCTACTGGACATCCTATGTAAATGATCAGATCGACTTCTACTGGACATCCTACGTAAATGATCAGATCGACTTCTACTGGACATCCTACGTAAATGATCAGATCGACTTCTACTGGACATCCTACGTAAATGATCAGATCGACTTCTACTGGACATCCTACGTAAATGATCAGATCGACTTCTACTGGACATCCTACGTAAATGATCAGATCGACTTCTACTGGACATCCTACGTAAATGATCAGATCGACTTCTACTGGACATCCTACGTAAATGATCAGATCGACTTCTACTGGACATCCTACGTAAATGATCAGATCGACTTCTACTGGACATCCTACGTAAATGATCAGATCGACTTCTACTGGACATCCTACGTAAATGATCAGATCGACTTCTACTGGACATCCTACGTAAATGATCAGATCGACTTCTACTGGACATCCTACGTAAATGATCAGATCGACTTCTACTGGACATCCTACGTAAATGATCAGATCGACTTCTACTGGACATCCTACGTAAATGATCAGATCGACTTCTACTGGACATCCTACGTAAATGATCAGATCGACTTCTACTGGACATCCTACGTAAATGATCAGATCGACTTCTACTGGACATCCTACGTAAATGATCAGATCGACTTCTACTGGACATCCTACGTAAATGATCAGATCGACTTCTACTGGACATCCTACGTAAATGATCAGATCGACTTCTACTGGACATCCTACGTAAATGATCAGATCGACTTCTACTGGACATCCTACGTAAATGATCAGATCGACTTCTACTGGACATCCTACGTAAATGATCAGATCGACTTCTACTGGACATCCTACGTAAATGATCAGATCGACTTCTACTGGACATCCTACGTAAATGATCAGATCGACTTCTACTGGACATCCTACGTAAATGATCAGATCGACTTCTACTGGACATCCTACGTAAATGATCAGATCGACTTCTACTGGACATCCTACGTAAATGATCAGATCGACTTCTACTGGACATCCTACGTAAATGATCAGATCGACTTCTACTGGACATCCTATGTAAATGATCAGATCGACTTCTACTGGACATCCTATGTAAATGATCAGATCGACTTCTACTGGACATCCTATGTAAATGATCAGATCGACTTCTACTGGACATCCTATGTAAATGATCAGATCGACTTCTACTGGACATCCTATGTAAATGATCAGATCGACTTCTACTGGACATCCTATGTAAATGATCTTCAGTAACTGTTATTTTAATTCCACTGTACTTAACAATGTTCTATTAGTTCCAGGTGTACAATGTCGTGATTCAACACTTCCTTACAACACGCAGTGCTCATCACGACAGGTGCAGCCTTCATCCCCATCACCTCTTTCCCACATCCCCCACCCACCTCCCCTCTAATGACCATCGGTGTGTTTTCTATAATGAAGAGTCTGTTTCTTGGTCGGTCTCTCTCTTTTTCTTTGTTGTTTTTTTTGTTTGTGTGTTTCTTAAATTCCACATATGGGTGAAATAAACTCAAAATGGATTGAAGATCTAAATGTGAGGCCTGAAACCAGAAAAATCCTACAAGAGAGCACTGGCAGCAATTTCCCTGCCATAGGCCATAGCAATATTTTTCTAGATCTGTCTCCCGAGGCAAGGAAAACAAAAGCAGAAGTAAACTATTGGGACTTCATCAAAATAAAAAACTTCTGCGGAGTAAAGGAAACAACCAACAAAACTAAAAGGCAACGTACTGAATGGGAGAAGATATTTGCAAATGACGTATCTGATAAAGGGTTAGTATCCAGAATCTATAAAGAACTTATACAAGTCAACACCCCAAAACCAAATAATCCAACTTAAAAATGGGCAGATATTTTTCCAAAGAAGACGTGCAGTTGGCCAACAGACACATGAAAAGATGTTCCACATCACTCATCATGAGAGAAAGCAAATCAAAACTACAGTGAGACACCACCTCACATCTGTCAGAATGGTTACAATCAACAACACAAGAAACGACAGATGTAGGTGAGCATGCGGAGAAAGGGGACCCCTCGTGTGCTGTTGGTGGGAATGCAAACTGGTGCAGCCACTCTGGAAACCAGTATGGAAGGTCCTCAAACAGTTTAAA
Organism: Ursus arctos; assembly: GCF_023065955.2. Lineage (NCBI taxonomy): Eukaryota > Metazoa > Chordata > Mammalia > Carnivora > Ursidae > Ursus > Ursus arctos. Next base: position 8,460,594 of record NW_026622985.1, on the reverse strand, counting down.
ATAGAATTACCCTACTGGGTATTTACCCCCAAAATACAAAAAACCCTAATTTGAGAAGATATGTGCACCCCTACATTTCCTGCACCATTATCCACAATAGCCAAATTATGGAAAGAGCCCAGACGTCCATCAACAGATGCTGAATAAAGAAGACATGGTGTATATATATATGTGGAATACTACTCAGCCATCACAAAGAATGAGATCTTGCCATTTGCGACATCATGGATGGAGCTGGAGATTAGTCTAATGCTGAGTAAAATAAGTCAGTCGGAGAGAAGATTTAAGAACACTTGGGAATGAGTGAAGAAGAAAGGTAGGGAGAGCCCTCTCCATTAGCAACTGCTAGTGAGTGACATGAACAGACAGGGAGACAGACCACCACTGTTGAAATGGCCCCCCTACGGAGAGTGCGGCTGAGAAATGTAGCCACTGTGATGTCTGACCTCAAGATTATAATGGTCATTTTAATTTAATTTCACTTCTAAGTGATGTCCGTGCTATTCCCACATTTTCATACTGAACAACTTTGAATTAGTGAAAGCCCATGGAGCTCGGACAGACTGAGGTCATGTCCTCCCTCGGAGGTAACTGGAGATTGCTGGGACAGCCAGAAGGAGCTGGGTCACCCAGCTCCAATTCAGCCCTGGCCTGCAGAGCTGGATGGCACAGGACCTCCAGGAGAATGTAAACACCCAATCTGGCCGGGTCCCTGGGAAACAATGCGGTGGGTGCAGGACATCCCACAGGCGAGAGGTGTCATCTGGCCCCTGGAGAACCCTGCAGACTGGGGATTTGGGAAAAATTCGTTTTTCTCTGGTTCCATAGTAACATTTCCAAACGACTTTCAATTGTTTCTGCTTTATTAGTCAGTATGAATTTCAGCTTCGATATATTTCAGTTAGGTACAAATTATATCCTAAAAATGCAACCCCCGTTTGAGTTTTTAAGGTAGGTACATACTCTCTAATTCTTACCAAAGGAAAACAGCTAAAAATAAAACAAAACAGACCAACGTCATACATAATCGTTATGGCCCAAAGTGCTGTGTTATCTTTGGAGGCTTATTCCAACACCACCAGCACAAGAATAAGGAACGCTGTCCTAGTTCAACTCTGGGACCCAGGGTCACATCACAGAAGGAGAAAATAAGATAATATAAAACTGTCTTGGCTCTGTGCAAGAAGGTTTAATTACTTGGCCACCAAAAATGTCATTGTAGGGTGACATTCTTGCAACTTAGCAGAAATTCCCTGGAAATGGACCCATAGCAATAAGTAGTTGCTATGTATTTTGTATTTTGGACATATGTCAAAAAATAAGGCTTGAGACTTTTATTTTTGTTTTTTTTGTTCTTTTTTTCCTTTTTGTCCCTATAAACAGTGATTATGGGAATACAGCCTGGTCAGGAGGAAGATCCAAATAGTTTTCTTAAAATAGTTTAAAGGCTGTTCTAGCAAAGAAAGCTAGGCTGGAGTTGTGTAGCCCCAGACAGAAAACCCAGAACCCACTAGAAGGTCTTATAGGGTTTTATGGGAGGACAGTATGAGTAAGAAGTCACCCACAGTAGAGATATCAGCACTGGAGGTGCTGATTTTCAGGATGCTGGAATTCACGCAGACACTGGAGAGCCAGAAGCTAAAACTTCCCAGGACACCTGATGGCAATGGCACGACATGCTGCCTCCAACCATTGGTTCTTTATTCTGAAATGTCCAATTCCCAATGGTTCCACATTGCCTCAACAAACTTGCTCGAGTCCTGCAGGAATCCTACCAGGTTCCAGGAAAGATTCTAAGCATTAGTGGTACCAAGATGAAGAAATGAAGAGTCATATTTTTGAGGGACTCTTCAAAGAAAGATGAAGAGGAAGTCACATTAATAAATAATTGGACCCCATTGCATTAGGGTCTGGAATATTCTCATCAGCCTTCCCCGAGCCTCTGTTCCAAAGGCAAGAAACTTCTGTGGCTCCCTTGGTCTTCGGAGCTTATCTTCGTTTTTTTTTTTTTTTAAAGATTTTATTTATTTATTTGACAGAGATAGAGACAGCCAGCTAGAGAGGGAACACAAGCAGGGGGAGTGGGAGAGGAAGAAGCAGGCTCATAGCGGAGGAGCCTGATGTGGGGCCCGATCCCATAACGCCGGGATCACGCACTGAGCCGAAGGCAGACGCTCAACTGCTGTGCCACCCAGGTGCCCCTGAACTTATCTTCTTGTGTTACTTATTCTCCACTTCTAAATTACCAACTTAGTTGAGTGCCTGTCCACTGGACAGGGTGTTCTTTGCAGACCGGACTCCTGTGTTGTCTACAATACAAGAACAGCATAAAATACAACAAGAAACACTCACCAACTAGTTTTCATTAATTGAATGAGAGCATTGAATACCTTCCAAGGCATTCAAGATGAGGGTACATAGAGGAGACACTATCTGGGTGGGTCTTTGGCGTTCTTGCAGTTTCCCCAGTGAGGAATGAATCTCCAAATAGAAGCAGAGGTGGGGAGAAGCTGCGTGTACCTGCATGCCCACAAGTTTATGATGCCCACGTCTGAGCTGGGGCTTGGGACAGTGAGCAGCAAGAGGCAGAGTGATGAGGAAGGTCAGAGTCATCTGATAAATGCAGAATGTCACACAAGGTCATTTCAACTTCAGGGTCTAGCTAGTGCCTGCACGTTAGGATCGAGTGGTAATCGTTTAATGAAAATTTTTATAGCGATGATTATAGAGTCACAGGCAGTTTTTTTTTTTTTTAAAGATTTTATTTATTTATTTGACAGAGATAGAGACAGCCAGCGAGAGAGGGAACACAAGCAGGGGGAGTGGGAGAGGAAGAAGCAGGCTCATAGCAGAGGAGCCTGATGTGGGGCTCGATCCCATGACACCGGGATCACGCCCTGAGCCGAAGGCAGACGCTTAACCTCTGTGACCCAGGCGCCCCGTCACAGGCAGTTTTAAGAGATAATGCAGAGAGATCCTTTATATAGGAATAGCATTATCTATAGGTCATTTTGGGGAGAAATTTACCTCTTCCCTGTGTTGAATCTTCTAGACAATAAGCATGTTCTTTAGATGTTCTTTGATTTCTTTCCTCACTATTTTGTGATTTTCAGCATAAAAGTCAGCATGTTTTGCTATATTTACATCTAACTATTCCTCTCTTTTTTTGTGTGATTATAAATGCGATTATACTTTTTATTTCAGCACCATGTGTTCATCGCTAGTGTATAGAAATGCCATGGGTTTTCTTATGTTTATCTAGCATCCTGCAACTTTGCGGAATTCACTCATTAGTTCAACAAGTATTTTTCTAGAGTTTTTGTGATTTTCTACTGAAACAATCATGCCATCTGCAGATAAAGACATTTTTTCTCACCTTATGCAGTGACGAGAATTTCCAGTACTGTGCTGAGTAAGGATGATGAGAGTAGACATGGTTGTTTTGTTTCCCGTCTTAGGGAGAAGGCTTCACTCTTTGATATTAAGTGTGATGTTCACTGTAATATTTTGTAAAACACTCTTTATCAAGTTAAGGTAATTCCCCCCTGCCCTCACTTAGACCTGACTTGCTGACAATTTTCGCCATGAATGGATTTGGGATTTTGTCAAATACTCTTTCTGCATCAACTGATAGGATCATGTGATTTTTGTTTCTTTTGTTGACCTCTAGGATTACAGTAACTGTTTCTAATGTTGAACCAGCCTTACAGGCTTGGAATAAACCCCACTTGGTCATGGTGTGTAATTCTTTTTATACATTGTTGCATTTGATTTGCTAATGTTTTGATTTTTTATCTATGTTTATGAGAAACTTTGGTCTGCAGTTTTATATTTTTGTAATGTCTTTATCTTGTGTTGGGATTAGGATAACGCTGTCCTCATAGAATGAGACAGTGTTTTGTCTACTTACTTTCCGGAAGCAATTTTGTCGAATTCATATCATTTCTTCCTCGAATCTTTGGGAGGATCCACGAGTGAAATGATCTGATGTTAGTGCATTTTTAAAATGAATTAATTATTGATTTAATTTTAATAGATGTAGGCATTTTCCATTTATCTATTCCTCCTCGTGTGAGTCTTGGGAGCTTATGTCTTCAATTCTACTTGAAGTATGGTGCCCATCACAGTATTCCTTCATTATGTCTGCAAGGTCTGTCATGATTGTCCTCTTTCATTCCTGATGTCTGCAATTCTTGTCTTTTTTCTTCCTCCTTTATCAGCTGTGCTAGAGATTTGTCCACTGTGTTGATGTTTTTAAAGAACCAGCTCTTTGCTTCATTGATTATTCTCTATCATGTTTCTGTTTGGAAATTTACTAATCTCTGCTCTTATTTTTAATTATTTCCTTCCTTCTGCTTGCTTTGGCTTTGTTTTGTTCTTCTTTTCCTGGTTTCTTGAGGTAAGAACTTTGGTTATTAATTTGAGACTTTCCTCGTTACTCATGTAAGCATTTAATGCTATAAATTTATCTGTCAATACTGCCCTGCGTCCTGCAAATTTTGATATGTGTGGTTTCATTTGTGTTCAACTATTTACTTATTTATTTAAGACAGAGAGAGAGAGCTCATGAATAGGAGGGGCAGAGAGAGAAGGAGAGAGAGAATCCCAAGCAGACTCCCCACTGAGCGAGGAGCCCAACTCGAGGCTCGATCTCACAACCCTGAGATCACAACCTGAGCTGAAATCAAGACTCAGATGCTTAACTGACCGAGCCACCCAGGAGCCCCTCAACTCTATGTATTTTTAATTACTTTTCATATTTCTGTGACCCATGGATAGTTTAAAAGAGTGTTGTTTAATTTCCACATGTTTAGGGGCGCCTGGGTGGCTCAGTCATTAAGCACCTGTCTTTGGCTCGGAGTGTGATCCTAGGGACCTGGGATCGAGCCCTGCAACGGGCTCCCCGCTCAGCGGGAGGCCTGCTTCTTCCTCTCCCGCTCTCCCTGCTTGTGTTCCCTCTCTCGCTGGCTCTCTCTTCTGTGTCAAATAAATAAACAAAATATTTTTTAAAAAATTTCCACATGTTCAGAGATTTTCTTGTCTTTTTGTGTTTTTTATTTGCTATCGATTTCTAGTTTGGTCAGAAAACACATTATGTAGGATTTCAATTATTTTAAGTGTGTTGAGATTTGTTTAATGGCTCAAGATATGGTCTACCTTGGTAACCCCTGGGGTGGAGGGGGATGTCTGCCCTGCTGTTGTGTGGGGCGTTGTTATTCGTTGAGTTCCTTTCCAATGACCTCTGTTGCTGAATTAGAAGTGAGTGAGTTTAAGGAGCCTAAAGGTGAGCGTTCTTTTATTTTTGTTGTTTTCTGATATGATTTAATCTACTATGCCCTTTGGTTGGTGTATTGAGACCATTTACATTTCAGTTAAGTTTTGATATGATGGTGCTTAGGTCCCACACTTTATTATCTATTTTCTCTCATTATCCTTCCTCACTTTATCTTCCCTTGGTTTCCAGTGAGTCACTTTATACTTCTAAGATCCCATCGTGATTTATTTATAATCTTTTTGAGTGTATCTCTCCACATAGTGGTCACAGTGGTTGTTCTGGAAATTGTAAGATGTGCGTGTATCTTATAATATTCTGCTGATATCAAAATCTTACCACTTCGAGGACAGTGTAGACCACTCACCTCTACTTAGGTCCCTTTACCTCCCCCACTTAAGATATCGTAGTCATGGGTATCGGGCGGTGCTTCAATCATCACTGTGGTTGACTGAACGCCCGAGGACAGGCTGTGGGATGCACGGCGTTGCTCTCTCTCCACTGTGACCACTGTCTCCTGACGCTCCCCGGGCCGCCCAGGACCATGTCCTCTCTGTGGGAAGAAGGCTCCTTAGCCATCGTGGAGGAGAGGGCTGCTGATGGCTTTAGTTCTCTCTACCCGAGATTGCCCCCCTTTCCCTTTCTTCCTAAAGAATGGTTACCGGACATAGAATCACACTTGATGCTTGTTTCCCTCCAGCACCTGACGGAGGATATTGTGCTTCTTTCCTCCTTCCCTCCATGGTTTCGATGAGAAATCTGATGCCCTTTGAATTACTGTTCCCTCCAGGTCATGTGCTGGTCCTCCTGGGTGGCTTTCAAGCTTTTAGCATTTTAATTCTGAAGTGCCTTGGTGTACGTTTCTTTAGATTCTTTCAGTTTGGGATTTGCTCAGCTTTCAGGTTCTAGAAGTTTGTTTCTTTTGCAAAATTGGGGAGGTTTTCAGCCACTGTGCCATGCGATAGTCTCCTGGGCCCGCTCCATTTCCTGTCCTTCCGGCCCCGATGCTGGGGCTCGTCTGTTATTTCCCTCCCGTCCCTGAGGTTCTGTGGAGATTCCAGTCTGCTGTTCAGTCTGCTTCCATCCTAACATTCTGCCCGACGTTCACCGACTCTGCCCCTTTTGTCTCCACCCTGCTATGGACCCATCAAGGGAGGCTTGTCTTTCATTTCAGTTCTTGCTTGTTTGAGTTCTATAATTTCATTAGAGTCTTTTAAATTATTTTTAATTTCCTTCCTGATTTTTTAATTTTTTATTTATTTGCTTTTTGTATTCAAGAGTCTCTCTGATGGATAGCCAGGCGTTTTTGAAAGCTGCTTCAAAACCTCTGTCGGATCATTCTCACACCTGCCTTGTGCTGGCGATGGCATTGCCGAAACCCACAATCTCAGGATCTTTACTTGAGGGTCGTTCAGGATAATTTTTGGTACTGAAAAATAGCATCGGAGGTCAGTCTATAGGGGCCGATTGCGTGTTTGGCTGAGAGACATGAAGAAATCAGAAGGGTATACGTTAAAAGAGAAGTATCTTCTTAACACTCAAAATCATAAAGAGATCATCACCTGATAAGTAAAATGAGCAATTTACAGGGAAAATTGTGTGCCTATCCCAATAATACCCCGGAAGCTGTTTCATAATCACCATTCTGAGGGAGAGGGAAGAGTGGACAACAGGCAGGAGTTAGCAGGGGGAAAGAGAGTGAACAGTGGTGTTTCGGTCTTGAAAGAATGTCCTGGTGGGTCACCAAATATAGAGGAGTCACTGCTGCATAACGAGGGAGAAGATCTGTAGGGTTTAACAGCCCGCACGGGAGGGCATGGAAATAGGCGGAAAGGCAAACGGGAAGCAAGGAATCTCAAAATCGTGCGGAAGCCCAGGCACCCATTGGCTCCTCTCCTGAAGCAGGGGCAGCAAGGCTGGTTTTACCATGTCACGCAGAGTGGGCCATCGGGTTTGGGAAATGTACACGGTGTGCAGGGGGCGGGGGGCAGCCCCGTGTCCCGTGGGAGCGGAGGGACAAGAAGGAAGCAGAGTGCGCCCAACACCATCCACACAGTGGGGTCGGGCCCTGCGGCACCTTCAGGGACCAGGAGGGCAGAGCCAGAGCCGGTGCCTGTGAGCCCCCCTCTCCTGCACCTGCCGGCTGTGTGCGCTCGGCCCTCACTTTCCCTGCCTGACGCTTCCTCAGCCGCAGAAGCGATCCATCACATACTGCCGGTTAGAACGAAATGAATGTGAAGGCTGCACGTGCCCAGTGTGCCCGAAACACATTTTTAGGGACCTCTGCACTCTGCTAATTGTTTCTGAGTTCCCTAAGTGCTGTCCATTTGGTGTGATTATGCTGGACGAGGACAGCACACCCCAACAGAGAGCTTGCCGACCTCCCAGGCCTTTCGCAGAAGAGCCGCGGTCACAGCAGAGGGTCATGAAGCCCCGTGGGGCAGCTTCCTACTTAAAGCGGCGGCCCTTCCCACACCCGTGTGTTCTGGAGCGGGTCCAGCGCGGGTGGTGTGGCCCACAGGGATTCCCCACCGCATCTCCGCCCGGCTCAGGCCCCGGACCCGCACTTCCAGAGGCTTTCTGGTGCCACCCTCTGCGTGGCCAACAGGCACCTGTAGCTCCAAATTGAAACATCTTCTCCAAATTCATTCCTCTCCGTTCTGCGTTTTCTTAGTTTTTTTGTTTTGTTTTGTTTTGGGTTTTTGCTTTGTTTTGTTTTTTTGTTTTCTTGGTTTTTTTTTAATGACTATTGGGCGCCCTTTATCACAGGGCCAGAAGATTCACCTCTCTCCTGCAGTCAGCTTGCCTGGGACTCGTCGTTCCTGTGCAGGGTGGCTGATCCAAGGCCGAGCCCCCACCCACCTCCTGAGATTCGCCTCACACACAGGCCAGTACCCCCTGCCCTAGGGCCAGTACCAGACAACTAGAGACCACCCCTATGGCTCAGAGCACATGGGAATCATGCAGACTAGCCAATCCCAAATTGATTACTCCGCCTGCCTTGCTTTTCCTAGGAAACCCCAGTATAGACTCTGGTCTGTGCTCTCCCCTGGCTCCCTCTGGCTGCTGACTGACCCTGGTGCGTCTCCGTATGCAGAGCACCCACGTGGCACGGCATCGAGCTCTCCACGTCCTCCATGAGGCACCTCCTCAAATTAAAATCCCACAGGGAAAATGAGACCCTCTGCCCTTAGGTCCTCCTAGGACAAGGTTTAGGATGAGGTGTACCTGAATTTGGAAATGTAATCCAGCCTCACCAACCATGCCTCTGTGAACTGGCTCGACTCTCACCCACCAGCCCCTCTAAGAGGTGGAAAGAACCCCTCGCCCAGGAGGGGAGGTGATGGGAGTGGGTGCACCCCGCTGTCAGACACAGAGGATGTCCATCAGCACGACCCGGGGGGTCATGGGAGACATCTGTCTTGTTTACCACTGTGGCCAGGCACCATTTCTGCCCTGAGGTCGAAGATGGGGGTTACATAGTTATGGAGATAAGAGGGTGAGCAGTGAGGCCACCAGACTCTCCCCATCAGCAGGAGGCTGGAGAGATTGGGAAACGATTTCACGTTCAGTGTGTTGTCAGCTGTGGGATCTCACAGCTCAGTGACTGTTCTGCGGTAGAATTAACTGTCTTGCTTCCTGGCTCATAAACACAGCAGGAACGTCGGACCAGGTTAGACCAGGCTCAGAGTCTCCGTGGGGTTTCTGACCACCAGGGCCTCACCCAACACGGCCGCCGCCCGCTTCCGTGTCCCTACACCCTCCTCCCTCCCTCCAGACCCTGTGAGGGCGCCATCCTGGCGAGTGAGCTCCTCGGGAGTACACACTGCACACACAACACAGAAGGACTACAATTAATGTATCTGTGTGCTTGTGTGTGTGCACACGTGTGGGACGTGTGTGCATGTGTTTGAGTGTGATGTATGATTCGAAGTGTGTGTGGAGTGATATGTGTGCATGTGCGTGATTGCGTGTGTATGGATTTTAATGCGGTGTGTGCATATGTGTGTGCGATGTGTGTATGTGTGTGCACGAGTGTGCATGCATGTGTGTGTGCATGTGTGTACAGGAGTGTGCATTGTAATGGCTGCATATATGTGTGATGTGTGCGTGTGTGTGTGTGCAAATGTGTGTGTACGGAAGTGTGCGTTGTGGTGTGTGTATAAAAGAGTGTGCGTTGTGTGCGTGTGCGAGTGTGTGTGTGTGGTCATGCACGTCTCCCCTGTGGCTCTCAGGAGAGCTGCGTGATCAGTAACCTGCTAGAGGTGACGGGGCTGGTCCCTGGGGACCCAGGCCAACCACTGAGCCATCACAGCTCTTCTCCACTCCATCCTGGCTCCTCAGAAAGGCCACCGAAAATGGGGTTTCCCAGAAGGTTCTCCCGCCAAGCACAGAGACAGGAAGCCCGTGTGCCCACGCTGTGGCCAGCGCTAGAACCTCTAGCCCACTTGGGGGTTGACGGCAGCCACAGGGGTTTCTAGACATGCGTCCCCCTGGAGAGGTGGGGACCTGCGAATTCTCCGCTCGGCACCAGGTTCTGTTTTGTTCTTTCCTGGTTGGGTCAAGGTCAAGGTGATTTAAATGGTACCTCCGTGGTTTTCTGGAATCCCACCGTCCCCAAGCATCTATCATTTTAAGCTTCCGAAAGCTTCTGACCGACATTAAGCTGCAGACCAAGGGAGCAAAACAACAGTTGCAGGAAGGTTTCACTCAAACCAGCTCTCACGCCCTCCTTATCTTTTTCTTGTAAATCCGGCTTGATCTGCCTTGATTTCTGAAGCGGGGTTTGTTATGAAGACTGTTGATTTGGATGAACGGTATTTGTGTGTCGTTTCGTATGGTTTCCATGGAAAAAGCCAATAGGACTGTACAGGATTATTGTGCTTTAAGGCTGGAATGTCGCATCTGCCCTCGTGAATCCGAGTGGACAACCTATGCCTTTGTGACGTTGGTGCTTATGACAGGAGGCTTTGAGTTTTCATACCTGCACTGGATCTGGGGACCTGGATAATCCACAAAGAACTGGTGCATTCAGATTTTCCACATTGATTTTTATATGATGCGTGAATGAGCCTGCCGGGATCTCAGACGTAGAAGGAAATGCATGGTCTCCTACTGGTGCCACATTCTCGGCACTGGACCGCAGAGGCCCTGCCTCACTGCTGAGTCACCCCTGCAGCTTCCTCTCCCCAGAGACCCCTCTCTGTGCCGCCTCCCCCAAGAGGGCCCTCCTCAGGGTCTTCCTACTTGCATCTCTTCTCCTGAATCACTTTAGCCCGCAGAAAGCTTACTTCCCTCTCTCAGATGTCTGCTCCAAAGTCCACTTAGGAATAAGAACAGCTCTGACCTCACTGCAGAGAGCAGCCCCCCGACCCCAGACCCAGCCCTTCCCCGCCGCTGAAACCTGCTTTTCTTTTCTCTTCCCTAGAGTCTTTACCGCCACCCGAAAAAAATACAGGTGTCTCCATTTCAAATTTCTGCCTCTCTGTCGCTCTATCTCTATATACAAGAGTAGCTCCAGGGGCCTTGTAGGCATTCAGTGAACATCCCCAATGACTCAACGAGGGTCTCAAGCCTTCTGGACCCCGAGAGCCACAGTTCTGGTCCAGACTGTGACTGTAAGTCCCATGCACACTGAAAGTTTAAGAGTGGCATCAAGGCTGCTGGGTAATGTGAATTCACCACGAGAAGAAATCTGACGTCTTTGAAGGCAGCGATGGTGGTGTTTCCCGTCCTTGACCACGAAATGTGCGTCTCAGAGAAAGCATTGCACTGGGCGGACAGGGCAGGATAAACCCAGCCATCATCATTTGGGAAACAGATACCCTAAAACCAACTCTTTATAACCATCCCAAATGGAAATCAGTGTTTTTAATAGGTTTTTTTTATCACATTAAGTGACTGCCCAGTGGTGGACTGCAGTGCCTTTGTGGCCTAAGAAAGCCATCAAGGTTGGACCCATCACCCCCCATCAACTGTTAAGAAAGGGCCCCCCTCTCTTTGGGTTTCGAGAAAGTTTCATAGAGATCATACATGTGTCTTCAAACCAACATCGCATTACGTGGGCTTCAAAATCTCTGTCATGTCTACAGAAAGTGATCTTCCTCAAATGCGAGTCCTGTCTCAGCACTTTCTGCACAACGGGATTTCTGTGGGTTTCTGTTTCCTTCCCAAGTGGCTTTCAAGTATCTTCACCAGCACCTACACGCCGCACACGTCCAAGGGGGCAGACGTGGGAAGGCACGGACGTGGAAGCTTAGACACGCAGCTGTGCGAACCCAAACAGGACCTTCGCAAAGCAATGCTTGCACACTTACTCTTTGCAAAGCTCTGTGACAAATTCTCTTCCACGGCATGTCATCCTCTTTGATCTTGAATCCTCTCATGTCCCGCTAACTTCTTCTCATGACTCAGCGTGGGTCAATGAGAGCAATTGAAGAGTGCTGATCTACAAGGGAAAGCCCAGATTTCTTGACATAATGGCCTATATTCTTCTACAAGTTTCCCAGGAAGATTTCTTCCCTCTACATAAACTTGCTCACCCCATGGGCCTCGGGGTGGTGGACCTGGAGCCAGGGGCCCCCATCCACCACCCAGGATTGACTGAGCTCTGGCGTGCGCCCCCCCATGGCCTATTTCCATGACCACGAAGCACTTGTTAGACAAGTGCTTAGACAGCCAGGGACCCTGCACCTTTCACTCTGTAACATCGGCACCTGACACGATACCCAACACAGAACGAGGGACCCAGGGGCGGGAGCTAGCAGTCTTCTTGTGAAGATTGTGACTGTGAGAAGACAGGGCAGAAAGTTCTGGGAATGACCTTGGGATCCAACGTGACTTCGTCCATCGGACGTACACGGGCCTGCGGCGAGGGGTGGCTGGGGATCTGGTAACGGTGTGGAGCAAGCCGCTTTGTGATGCCTAACCCAGCAAGCTGGGAAACACTTTCCAGGGGCTGTCGTTCTGTTTTCTTGCAGGAGAAGCACTAAGGTCTCAGCATGTCATTCCAGGCTCCTACAAAGTCAGGGACCCCTCTCACATACTCAAGGCTCTGGAAGCAACCCGTGTTTCCTGAAGGACGCTGGCTCGTTCTTCCCCACACACCGAGCGATCTACGTCAAATGCACATCCTCCACCCTTTTACTGTCATGCTTGCACTTCGAGATCCAGAACAGACATCATCTCCTTTTGACCTGAGAGTCCTGAATGAGTGAGCTCACCCTGCCATGGCTGAGGGGATACCCAACCATCCCGTGGTTACTCCACGGAGGCGGTGAGGACCCAGCTGAAACAGACACGGCAGGAGGGACAGGAGACAAGAACGCAGAGGCGGCTCATTGCATCCTGCAATCTGTGTGTCCCTGTGGGGAGGACGGGAGAGGCTGCACGGCCCACTCAGCAAAGCCAGGCCGTGAAGGAGCACCAATGCCTCGCTAGACCTTGGACTTCACCCTTATCATGACGGTGATCGTTGTGGGCCGCGTGGCGTGGTGTTTACTTAAGGAAACAACCTGGCCACGTTTACCATATGGAAGGATTTCATTTTAAGGGAAAACACATGGGTCTTTTTACCTTATTTCTAACTGCGTTCTCCCTGTCCCCTTCACTGCTGAGCAGAATATGAAAGAAATTGCAGTCTCTGGTTGGCCGTGGTTCATCGTCACTGGAAATGTTCATAATTTGCTGGTAATTGTTTCAGTTAGATGAGTGACGTGAACCCCTGGGGCTCTTGGGAGTTTGCTTCCGTGCAGCACGGGCAGTGCGAGGGCTGGCACCACAAAGCCCATGCGGCGTCCTCTCCACATGAGCACGACTGGAGGCAACCACTGGCGTCTTCAGCAGCACGATGTCATGAGTCCAAAAAACTCTTTCACCAGAAGATTCATGTGTGAATAATTGTCCTTTCCAGAAAGATCTCTCTTCAATAAAAGTATTGGCTGAAACTTTCCATCCAAGACTCTTAGATCCCTTCCTGCTGTGCCCACCTGTCCTCAACCATCATCCTGGGATCACTGACCAACTCTGACCAAACCCCAGCATGAAAGACCCGCCTTTGAAGAGCTCTTCCCCGCGGGCCTGCGCGGTCCCTCAGAGGGCAATGTCTCCCTCACGTACATGGAAGCACAAGAGTTAATCATGCAGCTGATTTTAGAATCATGGGCCCCAAAGTCAGCATGGGTCCTGGTTTGGGGCCCTGGTCTCCCAGGGGAGAGAGATCCTCACGGGGTCAGGGGCAGGGCCTACAGTGTGTAGCGGGAATCAGTCACTCAACAAGAACAATGGGGGTGGGAGTTCCCTGCCGCGATGTGAGGTGCAAGGAGGTCTGTCACAAATTCTGAGAGCGTTAGTCACAATGATGGGGAGCAGGTTGGGATGTGGGGAGCATGGAGAGAAAACAAGCAATCGGCAGCTAAGGCTCCAGTGAGGTCAGCCGCGGTGGGTGCTGACGGCTCCCTCGTAGGTGTGCGGGCTTCTTGGCGCCTGGCTGGGCTAACAACGTTCGGCGGCTCTGAATGCCGGGCAGGCACCGGGTGCATCTGCAGAACCGCGTCCTAAACCAGGCCCCACTCATTCTCTTTGAAGACGTCCAGCTCTGAAAACTCACTTGATCTAAGACGGCTCATCCACATTCTTATAAGTAATAACGATAATGATAACATTTTTAATTGCATGTAATTGGGACCAAGAAAAGTAAACAGAAAGATGCATATTAGGTTCTTGTAAATTCCCCCGGATATTGCTGTTCCTAGACTCAGAATGGAGTAACTCAGGATTTCTTGTTTTTAAAATGTGCTGAAATGTCCTAATACTTTCCAGTTTTTGCAGCTGGAGGCCTGGCGCCAGGAATAAGCCGGCAACACTTCAGCGTTCTGGTTCTCTTTCCTCCTGCACGTAGACACAGGCTCTGGAAGCCGGTGAGAGCCCCGTAGCAGGCGAGCAGGGTGGAAAGGCCACAAAGCATCCCCGTGTCTCCTCAAGAACCCAGGAGTGACACACGAGCCACAGATCTCGCTGAACAGTGGGGGCGTCTCCGGGAGGGAGGCAGACGGATTAATGACCACGAGGAAATGCATACTTCCCACACTTTGAATGCTTTTTCCCCCTTTTTATCTACGATCCCATCTAGGCTGACCATGATTGAACAGGATGACATCACTGTTTCTTCCCCTCAAATCCATATAATGTTTAAAGACGAAAGATCTGGCATTTCCGTCTCTGGGGCTGGCTAGCTCTGTGGGTTACGGCGGCCCTTTCACCTACCAATGAAACGCAGAGTAACCTCTCGGATCTGAGCTCCTAACCCAGCTTGACAGAGAGGGGAGAGGAGCCTCGCATTGGCTCACACACCTGCGTCAGGTAAACACCTTTGTGCAGAGGAGGACGGCAGACGCTACTACGGTGTCTTAAAAACATTTCCAACTTAGAAGTTTCTGGGACAGGAAACAAGACCAAATAAGCACTTTTCTTATAGTTTGGATATAAGATTCTGAAATCAGACAGTCTGGGTTCAAAACCTGGTTCTGCTGCATGACTCACGTTCTTTCTGTTTTTACTGTATTTTTTCCCCCATAACCATCTTGTCAATTATGTTTTTATTCCAGTGTAAGTAACATGCACTGTTGTATCAGTTTCAAGTGTACAATATAGCAATTCAACAATTCTACACGTTACTTAGTGCTCATCACAACAGGTGTGCTCTTGATCCCCATCGCCTGTTTCCCCCACCCCCCATCCACCCTCTCTCTGGTGACGACCAGTTATACAAGGAGCCCCCGTGTCCATGGACTGATGGATGATGAAGACGATGTGGTGTATAGACAGACACACACACACACACACACACACACACACACACACACACACTGGAATATTACTCGGCCATCAAAAAGAATGAAATCTTACCATTTGCAACAACATGGATGGAGCTAGAGAGTATTATGTTAAGGGAAATAAGTCAGTCAGAGAAAGACAAAACCCATATGATCTTACTCATGTGGAATATAAAAAACAAAACAAATGAACACAGAAAAAAAAGACAAACAAAAAATAATGCATTTTCTTTGTGCCCCAGCTTCTTCATCTGAGAAATGGGTATTATAATAATACCCATTATTATTGTGTGGTATGTGGAAAGACGTAGTACGACAAAGCAGTACAAGAATGGAAAGGACTGTGAGGATAAGGCACAGGTCATGCAAAGAGTTACTCAAGAGATTGTATCTGGCATTAGACGTTCTTTTAGTGCAAAGTATGACATCAGTGAGATTATACATTTTCCTCTCATTGAGGGTGGTGTCAGAGACTGTGTCAAGGGGATGAGAACTGTCCAATGGCAGAGGAAAAGACAGGGTCCATGGTGAGCCCTAGAGTGACCAGAATGGGCCGAGGCAGGAGGGCTGACCTCATGGCAGGGTGTAGGCATGTGTGTAGGGTGTAGGCATGTGTGTAGGGTGTAGGCATGTGTGTAGGGTGTAGGCATGTGTGTGAGCGGTGGATGTGGAGGTGTTCACAGGGGCAGATGGACTCTCTCCTCCAGCACCCACCTGCCCTTCCACGCTGGGCCACCCCCCCACCCCCGAAGTTTACGATGTTGTTCTGTCTCCCCAGTACACATGGATTTGGAAGACCCCAGGCGATGGGTCACTGCAGGGAGCAAGGAAGGAAGGGGAAGGACTTGCATTGACGGATGAAATGGGAAACAAAGTCCAGGTCCGAGCGGATGGAGAGAATCTGGGCGATGGAGAAAGGAAGAGGTGGCCTGAGGAGGGCATGCACGGCAGAGCCAGGCTTGGCTGTGTTGGCCCCGTGGGACCCTCCCGCGTCTCCCCCAGCAGGACCCATGCAGTGAGCACGGCAGCCAAAGAGGAGGACAACAGTGCTCCTCTCCTTTCTCCAGCCCTCCTGGGCTAGTCAGGGCCGAGTTCATGGAAAGATAAAAAGGAATTACAAAAACCCTTCCTCTTCTGACTCTTTGTCTTTGTCCCCTCCTTTTGGGGGCCTTGTTTTATGTCTGGGTGGTAGTCTACTCCGCGGGAGAACTTTGAGTCGTTCACATCACGTCCTCATTCTGGCTCCAATAAATACTATTTTTTTTTAAAGATTTTATTTATTTATTCGACAGGACAGAGACAGCCAGCGAGAGAGGGAACACAAGCAGGGGGAGTGGGGAGGGGAAGAAGCAGGCTCATAGTGGAGGAGCCTGATGTGGGGCTCGATCCCGTAACGCCGGGATCACGCCCTGAGCTGAAAGGAGACGCTCAACCGCTGTGCCACCCAGGCGCCCCTAATAAATACTATTTTTGAGATAATGGACCTCAGTTTTATCACCAGTAAAAAGAAATGATGATACCTATGTCTTTCTTGGTTATTGGGAAGGATTAATCAAATAGTGTCTGAAACACGGAACTCAAAATACGACTTCCGGAGCACTTCACAAACGGCAGACCCTATTCCTTACTTAAGCTATAAGGAAGCTCAGTGCCTAATAGTAAGTAGAGCTCAATAAACATCTCTTGCAGAAAAAGAGGAACAAAAGAAGAAATGGATAAATTAAATGAATATGGAAGTAGATCTATTTGGTCTTTAAACAGCGACTCAGCCGGAGGATGAGATTGTCGGGCCAGGATAGAGCCTTGAATAGGATAAAACGTGGATAACCTGCTTTTCCAGGGAGTGAGGGATGCCAGTGGACAGGACAGGGGTGTGAGTCTGCTCGGCTCCCCGAAGAACACCCCCAGATCAGGGGCTTATATGGCAGGAGTCTCCTGGAGGTTGGGGAAGCCCAGATCAAGGTGCCAACCAGTCTGGTTCCCGGTGAGCGCTCCCTGCCTATCACTGTCCTCCCGTGCCGGGGAGAGAGCGAGAGAAAGCTCCCTGGTGACTCTTCATATATGGACACCAGTCCTGATGGACAGGACCCCACCTTACAACCTCACTTAGACTTAATCACCTCCTAAAAGCCCCTCTCCAATACAGTCTCTTGGCCGGGGGGAGGGGGTTAGGGCTTCCACATATTCACGGGCCGGGGGCCGATCCTGTGCACAGCCGCAAGGCCATGCAAAATACTCCAGTAACACACCTCTGTCAAAGCCACCCCACCCTCTGCAAAGCGAAGTTCTCGGAAGCGTCTGTTCTATGCTGGGCCATGGGAGGTAAATTGCGAAAAAGAAAGAGATCAGGCTTAAGACGTCTTTATCTAGTTAAACAACATTACATATGTTTATAAAGGGATTCATAGTTCCCAGCCCGAGGCTCCAGGAAACTGGTGTCCAAGCCTCCCCTCGGGGGCCGCACGGACCCTCCCTCCTTCCCAGCACAAATATTTGCATCCCGCAAACCCTGGTGAGGCCGGGGGTCGACCCACCCTCGTATGGAATTTCTCGTCTTCAGAAAATCTATTGTTCTTGATGTAACCATCAAAGGCTAATGGAAAAACATAATATGATTTCATAGCTTAGGGAAAAAGAAAGGACATCTGGAATTAAGTTTGAATGTGAGAGATAGTGAGCTCATAGACAATACGCAGAAAACCGGGATGAAGCCCTGCGGGCAGTTTCCAGCAACGGAGGCGGAGGACTGACGGCTGGGGGCTCCGCCCAGCGAGGCGCAAAGAACACGTTCTCTGAAGACCACCTAGATTTATGACTTGTGCTGGCTTTTGTCCTGGTGAGAGGGAAGAGGCAGGAGGGCAGAGAGAACAGCGGGTAGAAACGGTCACTGAAATCGGGCCGGGGCGCGAGGGAGAGGAGCTCACATCGAGGTCCGGAGTTTGGGTCCCCAGACAAAGTCCCGCCGAGCTGGGGCTCCTGCTGTAGTGGAAGCACCCGCCCGACACAGCGTGGGCGTTCTCATACAAAACCGATGTGCTGTTCATCCGAAATTCACCGCCGACTTGCCACCCCATGCTTCCGTTTGCACACCCGGACCCAAGCACTCACTTGTCTTCACCAGGGGGCTGAAGACAAGGACCGCATGGCTATGTGGGGCCAGTGACGGCACAGACAGGCACTGAGCCCCAGGCCTGGCACTTGGCAAAGACCCCAAACAGTAACTATTGATTTTTATTCTAAAGTCATCAAGAACGAGGATCATGTGTTATGTCTCTGGACGTTCCCACTGCCTTACATGCTGTATTTGGATGCATTTCTGTTAAAATGCGAAGTAAAGGGCACCTGGGTGGCTCAGTTGGTTAAGCATCTGCCTTCACCTCAGGTCATGATCCCAGGATTCTGGGATCAAGTCCCACATCGGGCTCCCTGCTCGGCGGGGAGTCTGCTCCTCCCTCTCTCTCTCTTGCTCTCTCTCTCAAATAAATAAATAAATAAAATCTTTAAAAAAATACAAAATAAAATCAGGGACAATTTTAATAAGAAAATTTACCAAAAAGCCCGTAAGCGTTAAGAAATAAAAATATATGTTACACATACTTAATACATACAGTATATATTTGCCCTGCTCTACTCACAACGGCATTGTTTGCCAGTCACCGAAGTGTCCTCCGTCCTGGTCCTTGTCATGAAAATCCACGTGTGTGGATGCACGGGTCACATGTCACGTACGTAAGGACACGGGGAGTTGGAGAGCAGACACATGGCCGCCCAGTGCGCGCCTTAACCACGGTTAATCAGAGTCTGCGTTCATGTGGCTTTCCCTCAGAATGCCCTGATTTCATGACCCTGTTTTAATGGAATACAACTTGAAGAGCTCAAAAGCACTTAATCTAGGACAGTTAGGCTCAGTGACAATGTCCCCTTATCCCGGGTTCCTGGGAGAACAGGAAGGGAGAGGTCCGGCCCTGGGTCTGCTTCGGGGTGTGATCCCCGGGCGCGTCAGACATCTGGGATGAGACGTTTGGCAGCTGTCTGAGGGCCACCCTCTGGAAGCCCAGATTACCCAAGAGAGCATCGTGGGTTGAGCGCCCGCTCTGTACTGTGATGCCTAAGTCCCCAAAACACAGCGGGGCGGGAGAGAGAGAGAGAAAGAATGTAAAGAAACACCGCGGCAGTGCCTAGCCCACGGCAGAGCTGAGTTCCCGTCCCCACGGGAGGCGCATCACTATTTGCTGGAAAGAAGGAAGATAGGCAGGTGCATGCCAAGACCCGGTTCTAGAAATGCATATAATTCGAACTCTTGATCTATGACTCTTACAATGAGCTCAAGGCACGGGTGCCTGGCCAGGAGGGGCTGGATCTCCAGATTCCCAGACCCGGGTCCTCCCAACATGCCCCATTTGTCCCAAGACACCACGCAGGGGAAGCCCTTACTGTGCGGGAGGGAAATCTCCCGGGGTTACGTGGGCCGAGTCTCCGGGGTACGGCGCTCAACCTGGAAGTGTTTGAAGTGGCTTCTTTTCACCCCTAATGAAATGTTTCTCTTCCTCAAAATTATAAGGTATTGTGCTGACCTCTGTCAGCATCTCACTATTGTATATTTTTTCTTCTAGAAAATTGATTTTCAAGACCTAAGCGACTGATAAGTAAATGAAGTTTTGAGACAGCTGACTCATAATTTGAGGGCTGTTTGTAACTTCCTCTAACAATAATCCATATGCATGATGTACGTTGATATATCCTGATGGGAAGATTGTCCACACATCCTGCCACATGGCAGATGCCATGAGGGGACACTTTGAGGGTGTCGGGAGGCTTCTGGGTGGTAGGCATGCACAGAAGTGGGCTCTAGTCCTGTCTGCACACCTTCGCCACAGACGTGACCCCCGGCAGGTGTTTCTAAAACCTGGCCGTGTTTCTAAAATCAGAAAAAAATAAAAATAATTCTACCCACCTTTTCAGATTTTTATGAGGATGTAACAATGAATAGAAAAACACTTTACGTTCTCAAATATTGTCCGTAGTATTACTGTGTATCTTACCCAACAATGTGGCAGAATTTGGTGGGAGAGTTTCAGGACTTGTAAAGATGGCATGTTCCACATCTCATTTGATACACAAACACTAACGTTATTGCTGATTGCTTCCAGCACCTCACGGGATGGAAACACATCCCCCCACATGCACGAACTCACACGTGCGCGCATACACGCACACACACAGAGCTGGCACTTTTGCTCCTCGAGGCTTACTGTCGGCTGTTCACACATCCACATGCAGATCTCCGCATGCAGCAGACATGTTCATACCTTTTGCATCTTCCTCCATTTTCAGAAGTTAAAAAACTTGACTCTCCACGGATTTTTTTTTTTTTTTGGTATAAAACTTCATGCTCAAAATATTTCTTTTTCTTTCCCCCGTAACTGGCTGCAACTTAGCAGCTAACTTCAAATTCTTTCCTAACCAGTTTGGCTTCCTCTTCCTTTCATTGATTTCTCAAGTCCCCACACTCCTTCCTCTGGAACCGAGTCTGAGGGGCGTGGGGAGGGCGGGGCGGCCGTCGGGCATGCGTTTCTGTGACCGCTCTTTCAAAGCCCTGGTGTTCACACTTTGCACAGTCTGGGCACAGCGGGGCGCTTGGCCTTTATGTGACCAGCCACTTGCAAAGGGTGGGAGGAGGGAGACAGGAGGGAAGGAGATCAAGTCTTAGTAGTCTTTGTCCAGAAGGCAAAGCTGGGAGACCCGTTAAGATGGCACGGTCTCTCCCCAGGACATAGACACGAAAGCTAGTAGACCTTGCGACTGTTTCAAACCAGGACCTCCAACCACATCTACCCACTCCCGTATGGTACAGAATCCCACATTTAACCGTGTCTTCAGCTTTTCTGCTAAGCTCCAAACCACAGATCCAAGTGTCTATTGGAAATCTCCATGAGATGCATGGGTCCCTGAAGAGCGGCCCTTGGGAAACTGAGTTGATCACCTTCTCTTAAGCATCCCTAGCCCACCGTCCACCTGCTTACCCCAAGGCAAAACCATCAGGCAGGCATCCACGCCACGGACAGGGCCCCAGCCCAGAAGGAGCTGCGTCCACTCTGGAGCGCAGGGTCCTCGCAAGCCTCCCCACACACAGTCCCCGGGAGCTGTGCCTTCCTCGAGTGCCATGGCCCTGGTCACAAAGAGACAAATGCCACATGATGGATAAGCAGAGAGGCATCCAAGAGCCCACGGCTTCCTAATATCAGACATGGAAATGTTCTCCAGCGTGAGCATTTGGATTGTTCCCAAGACTCGCCTCTTACAGACGTCACCCGACTTCAGCGCTGCTGCGTGCTGGACTCACTGGGGATGCGTCTGCAAGTGGAAGGGCCTGGCGGAGGGTCCGTGCTCTTCCAAACTTACTAGCTGTTTCGACATTGCTCTCTCCACTGTACCAACGCACGGGCCCTGGAGCCACCAGGATGTCTGCCCATGTGTTCAGCTGCGTTGGAATTACCACGTGGCTGTCTTCTACCAATCTGGTCTGTGTGGACATGGTTCTCAGCGCCGGCTGTGCTTCCCTGATCCGGAGAATCTCTCCCATTATAGCAAGTCGTTCAGAACTCCTTGCGTGTGAAATTCTTGTTCCTCTTGTGACAATTTATCTACGGGGTTATTTGTTTTCCAGTTAATTTCCTGACATTATTTCAGTATTTTGCATACTGCTCCCTTTATCATATATGATGCAAGTATCTTTTCCCAAACTGCTACCTGCTATTCATCCGTCAACTTTCTTTACAGCGTATTTCTCAAAAAGAAGTATTCAGATTTGATTTGGACTGATGTTTCCTTCTCTTTCTTTATGAGTTGTGTTTTTTGTATTATGGTCTGAGATAGCCTTTCTTTTTCAAGAGATCATAAAGTGTATTTCCATAAGTTCTATGAGAATTTCAGTGTAAATAAATATATTGATACAACTCTTTACATATTTATTATATGTATTTACATACACACAATCTTTGCCTTGGTTTTCTGTGTTTTGTCGATACATGTGTCAATCTCCAAATTAATCTTATCAGAGCTTCTAGAGAATCTTGACATGTATCAGCTTAAGTCCATCTTCCCCGTTCATCTTTGTCATAAATTTCTAGTTCCTTCTCGGAGTCTCTCTGTTCTGAGAGCGATGCCATACGCATGTGGTCTAATTCCTACCACTCGATTGGAAATGTTTTGGATCGTAGATTGACATAGGGCTCGGGGACAGGTTTGTGACTTTGACTCGCCCCGTGGTTGAATGTGGACTTACTCTATAATTGCTCCAGTAACAATCTGTGAATTTCTCTGCAGTGTTTTTGCAAACACTCCATTACCTTGAGTCCTGGGTTCACTCCTGGTAAGTGGTGTCTCTCCTGCTCCCACATTTTTTCACACTGGTCCCATTTCCAGTGATCCTGACAAGCCTGCTTCCTCCTTCAGTGATTTCTAGATTAACGGCCCTACCTGAACCACACTTCATGTCGCTTCTCTCCAGCAAGTCAGGACAACACAGCTGCACCTGCCATTTCTACCGTAAACCGAACAAAGGTGTATACCGTCGGGGTGCTGGGCATGTAACAAGCGTGGGATGAGCATGAAAGCGTTTCTCTTTATTCTTATCTCCACCAGATGAAGACAGCGACAAGTCCGAAGACATTTTCATATTACCTTTTACTTATGCATCCTCTTCCTGCTTAGAATCCACATCTTAAGAAAGCAGGTAACCTGTTTTATCCACTGATGTGTCCCCAAGGCCTGGCACAGGGTCCGGCTCAGAATGAGCATTCAGCAGACAAATGTGAAATAAAGGAAATAATGAATTAAAACACATAGTAACAGAGAAGGTCATGTTTCCCTAAGAGCCATTAAACACAATTTTCATGTGACCAACTGACTTTAATCCAACATCTTAAGGCTCTATTACGGTTAGCCGGACTGTTTTGGGGCAAATCTTTCAGCACAATCATCCATTCCACCCATTAAAGTTCTGCTTCCTCCACCTGTCTTCCATGAAGGTCTGCCTCTTACATCACGTTCATTATCTCTCCCCAGACCTTCCACCTCCCATCCTGTGTGTGGCCCTGAATGGTCTCAGTCCCTCTGCTCCCCAGGCTGGCCCGGAAGCCCTCGGGCTGTGTCTTCTGGTATCTCTGAGCCCTCCACTCTGGGACTGATATTCTAGGTATAATACCTGGCACTACATTGCCCAGAATTTGATGAATGGACATGTGAGCCAGTGAGTGAATACCGCCTACATTTCTCTCCCTACTTGGCTGCTCAATGCATCTGTCTTCTCTCAGAACTAAAACCCCCGTGACTCCCACCACTCAGGGGTGGGGGGAGCTCCAGACCTTCTACTCAGCACCCACCACGGGCACCAAGACCCGCCCCACTGGCCTGTGAGTCCCCACAAACTTAGGCTGTGCATACCTCGTTCTGAAGACCCATTCAGCTACAACAGCCCCCGGCAAACTACAGATGATCCAGAAATATTAAACCCAGTGGTCTGTAAGATCACAGGTTTGAAAGGAATTTCAGAAACAGTGTGGGTCTGCACTCAGACAGAGGCATCGGTCGGTCTTCTCAGGAGCCACAGAGGAAGCAAGGAAGATGTCTTGGAGGATCCTGCACAGAGAGCATGGCTGGTGGTGGGAAATTAATCCTCATTCTTGGGAAAGCCTGTCGAGGCCTGTGTGCATCCGGGGGCACCTGGACACCTGAGCTGAGGCCAGGGACAATGCATTTATGCTCCTGTTCCCTCGGCGCACATCATGAATGCATGCTTCTGGGGGGCTGGGGTAGACGAACATACAGCAGCTAAGGAACACTGAGCTTGGAAATAGCTGTCCGTACGTACACAGAGCTTAAACGTGCGAGCCGCGCGCTCTGTGTCTGTCTTCACCTAAGTAACACTGAGCTTGGAAATAGCTGTCCGTATGTACACAGAGCTTAAACGTGCGAGCCGCGCGCTCTGTGTCTGTCTTCACCTAAGTAACACTGAGCTTGGAAATAGCTGTCCGTATGTACACAGAGCTTAAACGTGCGAGCCACGTGCTCTGTGTCTGTCTTCACCTGCTTCCAGTAGGAATCACTCTGCCTGAAATACAGCCGCAAAGGCATTTTTATTTATCTCTAATTTGTAATTTGCACGTGGATTTGAAATGATTTCCCAACCCCTGTCGAGGATATTTTTTTTCCTTTTATTTTAAAATAGTGTTAAAAACAAAACTATCTTTTAATTGTGGCTGTTGGTCATTAGATAGTAAACACACAAACGAATGAAAGGATACTCACTGTCATGCTCAAAATACTTTTACGGAAAACATAAATATCGCCGTAAGTCTGTTTATGGTGGAAGTGTCTTTGATCATATATTTAGCACAAAGAAGGAAACATTTAACAACTGAATCTTGAATACATTGAGGCATTTTGTAAGACATTTGATTATTTACAGAGTTTTTTCTTAATAAATGTGGACAAACTTTGGAAGCCTGAGGCAACAGGGACTGACCCACGAGAAACTGCACACACCAGAGCCCCACGGCCGCCCATGCGTACCTCCTGACGGCAGCTGTGTTTGGGGGTTCAAATATTTCCATGTGTGACAGTGTGGGGGCCTCTGCTAACATAGATGGGACAGGCACCTTTTCCCGCTCAAAATATCCAAGACAGCAGAGACAGATTCTAGAGTTGAATTATTTCACACGTACAAGGGAAAAACGTGTCTAGAAAGAAGAAATGTTGGGGTGGTTTTTCTTTTGTCTTCTGCTCCTTCTGGGATCCTCTGGCTGACGACCCTGAAAACACGTCATCTGCCCCCACCAGAAGGCTTGGGGAAGGAACTGAGACCCACTGAGGCCCTCCTGCCATCTCTCCTCCCCTAGCCTCCCCTCCCTTCCTTCGACCTCCTCCCTCCCTTCCTCCATTCCCTCCTTCCTTCCATTCCCTCCTATCTTTCTCCCTTCCTCCCTCCCTCCCTTCCTTCTTTCCTTCTTCCCTTCCTTCTTTCCTTCTTTCCTTCCTTCCTTCCTTCCTTCCTTCCTTCCTTCCTTCCTTCCTTCCTTCCTCTCTTGCTGTGGATGTCTTCATGTTCACTCCGCTGTGAAGTTCTGGGTTTGACAAGCTCATGATATCACGGATTGAGCATTATGGTATCGCACAGAACAGTTTCACTGTCCTAAAAATCCACTGTTCTTCATCCATTCAAAACCCGCTCCCCACACCCCTGCCAACTACTGAGCTTCTCACTGTCCCTACAGGTTTGTCTTTCCCAGAGTGTCATGTCAGAGTCACACGGTGCGTGGCCTTTTCACATGGACTTCTTTTACTTACTAATTTATATCTAAGTTTATCTGTGTCTTTTCGTGGCGTGATAGCTCATTTCTTTCCGCTGCTGAGCAGTGTTCTGTTGTACGATGTTCTGGGGACTCATTCAGTTCTTGAAGAACATCTCAGTGGCTTCCCATTGCAGGGGCTTTATGAAAAAAAAAAAAAGCAGCTACAAACATGCGGGTACAGCTTTCTGTGTGGACTGAAGTTTACGACTCATTTGGGCAGATCTCTGGGAGTGTGAATCCTGGATCGGATGGTAAGAATTATGTTGAGCTTTGATTAAATGACCAAGCTGCCTCCCAAGTGGCTTCCCTCCCCCACAGCCGTGAATAGATGACTGTTGCCCTGCAGCCACATCAGCAATCAGTAGGGTCTGTTTGGGGAAGGTTTTGTGTGTTTATTTATTTTCATTTGAGCCCTTCTCATAGTTCTGTAGTAGTGTCTCATTGCTGCCTAATGTTGCAACTCCCAATGACAGGCGACCCTGCAAGTCTTCTTATCGCTTGCTTCCCATCTGCGTATCTTCACAGGTGAGCACTCAGTGCAGACCTTCACCCATTTTTTTAAATATTCTTTTTTGTGTGTCCTTCTGGCCGAGTTTTCAGAGTTGAGGTATATTTTGGATACAACTCTTTCATCTGCTGTACGTATTGCAAGTTTTTTTCTAATTCTGTCACTTGCTTTTATTTTCCTGACCCTGTATTTCAGAGCCAAAGTCTTTAATAAAGTTCAACTTTGTAACTCTTACTTTCATGAGTTGTACTGTTGGTGCTCTGTCTAAAACTCACGGCCAAACTCTTACAGGCTTTCATTTGACCTCTAAGTCGGCGATCAATTCTGAGTTAGTTTCGCAAAAGTTGTAAGGTGTGTGCCTACAGTGGCTGTTCCAGCAACACTCACCGAAAAGACTGTACTTTCTCCTGGATTGCCTTTGTCCTTCCTTTAAATATCAGTTTACTGTGTTTGCGTAGACCTATTTCTGAGCTCTCTAATCTGTTCTATTGATCCATGTATTAATTCTTTCACCAGCACCCTGTTGTCTTAATTAGTATAGCCTTATAATAAGTCTTCAAATGGTGTCACGGGAGTTGTAAGACTGCGTTCTTTGTCTGCAGGATAGTATTGGATATTCTGGGTCTGTGCCTTTTCATATAGAGTTTAGAATCGCTTTGTCAATATCTATAAAACAGATTTATGAGATTCCCATTGAGATTACATTGAATCTATAGAGTATGGTAGAAGAATGGGCATCTTAACAGTATCAACTCTTCCAACCATGAATATAGAATATCCCTCACTTATTTATGTCTCCTCTGACTGTTCTCATCAGGTTCTGCTTTGCTGCGTATAATTTCTGTACATATTCTATTACATTCACACTCAAGTATTTCATTATTTGGTGCTATTGTAAGTGGTATTCTGTTTTTAATTCAGTTCTAGTATTTAGAAAAGCAATTGTGTTTTGTATGTTAACATTGTCTTCTGCATACATGCCACACTGGCTTATTAACTCCAGAATATTTTGTCAATTCTTTTGTGTTTTCTGCACAGTCATTTCATCTGTGAAAAAAAGAATGTTTCTTTTCAATCTGTGAGGTTTTGTTTATTTTTCTTATCTCATTGCTTTGTTTAATACCTCCAGTATGATATTGCAAGAGAGTGTAGCTATAGGACGTCCTTGTCTTTCTCTTAAGGGCTGAGTGACCTGTTTCTCACTATAAAGTGCGGTGTTAGCTGTAGGGTTTCGTAGGTGTCCTTTAACGAGTTGAGCAAGTCCACTATTTCGAGTTTGCTGAGAGTTGCTATGCAAATATTGTAAGTGGTTGTTGGATCATGTCAAATGCTTTTCATGCATCAGTAAATATGACCATACAATTTTTCTTTTTTATCTTGTTGATACAGTGGATTCCAGTAATTGGTTTTTGAATATTGAATCAGCATTGTAAATCTGGAGTATGTGCCATTTGGTCATGGTGTATAATTCTTTTTATACCTTTCTGGATTCAATTTGCTCGCATTTGTGCAAAAAAAAGGATATTGTGTTAGCTACCATACAGTACATCCCCGTTTTTTTTTTTAATGTTTTTTTATTATATTATGTTAGTCACCATACAGTACATCCCTGGTTTCTGATGTGAAGTTCGATGATTCATTAGTTGCGTGTAACACCCAGTGCACCATGCAATATGTGCCCTCCTCACTACCCATCACCAGACTAACATAATATAATAAAAAAAAATTAATAAAAAAAGATATTGATCTATAATTTTCTTTTCTTTTAATGTCTTTATCTGGCTTTGTTATGAGTGTCATGATAGCCTCACAGTATGAGTTTGGAAGCACTCCTTCTGCTTCTCTTTCCTAGAAGACACTGTAGAGTATTGGTTTTTCTTCCTTAAGTGTTTGGTAGAATTCAACCAGTGAAACATCTAGGTTGCTGCTTTTCTTAAGGTTACTAATTATGGATTCAATTTCTTTAGCAGACACTGCCTTGTTCAGATTACCTATATTTCCTTTTCCAAATTTTGGTATTTTTGCCTTTCAAAGAATCAGCTCATTTCATCTAAAGTATCAGCTGTGAGCATAGAGTTACCCATAATATCTCTTTGTTACACTTCTGAAGTCTGTGGAATCAGCAGTGACAACCCTCTCCCATCTCTGATATTAGCAATTTGCGCTTTCTCTCGTGTTTTCTTGGCTGCCATGCCTAGAGGTTTATAAATGTCACTAATCTTTCCAAGAACTATGATTTTCTCATATTCTCAATTGCTTTCTTGTTTACAGTCTCATTGATTTCTGCTCTAACTTTTATTATTTCTCTTATTCTGCTTTCTTTAAAGTTGAAATTGCCATTTTTTTCTCTAGCTCCCTAAAGTGAAAAACTTAGATCATTAGTGTAACTATTTCTTAGTTTCTAACATACACATTTAAAGCTATACATTTCCTTCTAAGCACTGCTTTCACTGCATCCCAGCAAATCTGTTAAGTTGTATTTTCACGGTCATCTAGGTAAAGAAAAAAAAAAGGAAAAGAAAATGTGTTGGTCTTGAGACCTCTTCGTTGACCTATGTAATTAGAAGTGCATCATTTAATTTCCAAATATTCAGATATTTTCAATTATCTTTCTGTTACTGATTTCTAGTTTCATTCCATTGTAGTCTGAGAGTGTATTTTGTTTTATTTCTGTATTTCACCTGTGTTGAGGTGTGTTCTATGACTCGCATGTGGTCTGTCCAGGTGAACGTACCATGTGGGCTTTACAAGAATGTGCATTCGACTCTGGTTGAATGGAGTAGGTTAGAAACATCCATCAGATCAGGCTGCTTAGTGGTCCCATTCGGGCTCAACCTGTTTGATCTGTCTATACCAACAGGGGTGTTAAAGTATCCCCTGTAGCAGAGGGTCTGTCTAGTTCTCACTGCAGTTCTGAGTTTTTGCGTCACATTTCTAACAGTCTGTACATCAAGGATTGTGTGTCTTCTTGGAGAATTTATCCTTTTGTCATTATGTCGTGCTCTCTTTAACTCTGATCATTTTCCGTGTTCTGAGGGAAGAGGAAGTGTTCTGCGATCTTATGATAAATCTCAGTCTTTGGTGTGGCTCCGTCCCTGGGCTGTGACCCTCCCCCATCAGGTGAGACAGGAAGGCTAGAGGGGGCAGGAGGCATGAGTGGGAGATAGTCTCTGGTCCAGTGTTTTCCCTTGAAGGATAGTCCTTCGCTACAGAACACTCTGGACATATTTCATCATAGTTACTTTAACCTCCCCCGGCCAGATCCAGGAGAATATGTTTCTTGGCTCTTCACCATGAGCACCTGGTGCGGTTCTAGGAAGTGACACTCCTGAAAGCGTGGGGGGCCCCCCAAAATGCCTTCTCACCATCACAAGAGTTCACTTTCAGACTCTAGCGATTTGTCAGAATTACCATTTATGTGCCAGTGTGTGGTATCCAGATTGGGTGTGGCCCTCTGAGTTCACCTGTCTTTCCAGATTTGGGGGTGGATTCCCTGTGTGGTCCAAATTCTCTTTCTGGTTCAAGAAAACCATTGATTTGTGGTCTGCTCAGCTTCTGTTTGTGTGAGGCTGAGGGCAAGGACTTCTAAGCCCTCTGTGTACTAGAGCTGAAGCCCCGCTAGTAATTTGCTGACACTCGGTTCCCACGCATCCTCACACGACGTGGTGCCATACCAGAGAGCCTCATTAACCAGTTTGCCCCAAATCATCATTCTCCATTTGTGGCTTAGCGATTGCTGTCTTCACATCAGAGAGACTAGGGGTTGAGGTCAATTCGAAGCCAAGGTAAACATGCCATGAAAAGAAAACAATAAAAATCATCTTTCTCAATAGTTTATAAAATTAGATATTCCTAAAATATCCAATTCTAACATGAAAATGAAATGCACAGCTTGCTTGTATTTAAGTGGCATGAAATCTTCCTTGTAGTTCTCGATGTTCTCAGTACTGAAACCACATTCCAACTGCTCTTCATTGAATAAATTCTATAACCATTTTTTCAAAATTGACTATTTTTCCACAGTCAATGTAACAACAGCAGCAACAACAACACCAACACCAAAAATAAAACAAAAGAAAACAAAGAAACAAAAAAACCCCACATACAAGGAAGAAAGAAATCTGAGAAAAAGGGTTAGAATTGCTTTCCCCACCATTTGGGTTTTTCTTTCTTTCTTTAAAAAAAAATTTTTTTTATTATGATATGTTAGTCACCATACAGTACATCATTAGTTTTTGATGTAGTGTTCCACGATTCATTGTTTGATTATAACACCCAGTGCTCCATGCAATACGTGCCCTCCTTACTACCCATCACCGGACTAGCCCATCCCCCACCCTCCCTCCCCTCTGAAGCCCTCACATTGAAGAAAAGACAAGAGGTTGCTGAGGAGAAAAATGCCGTCAGGGATAATGGCACTGAAAAACCCAGTAAAATCATGCATGAAGCAACCCAGACTGTGTTGTATGTATGAGACTGGAAGATAAGACCATGTTAGGAAGCTGGCTGAGGGACGTGCTCATAAACGTATGTTTGTATCTCACACAGTCTCTAAACCAGGAGACCCCGTAAGATCACAGTGAACCAACTCACACAGGGAAAATGCTGAATTACCATTTCACACATTAGAATTGTGAGGAAATATGAGAATTATGGAATCTGACCGGGAAGAAGAAAGCTGTGCAGTCCAAAGATACGTTCCTTGACTTCCTTCCTTAAATTTCAGTTTCTAATCATATAAAATGAAAGGTCACAGCTACATGTTTTTCAAAGACATTTGTAATTTTAACATGCGTGGTGCTGTCATTAACATTCCCAAGTTACACATGATAAGTGGCGAAGAAGCATGAAACAAAGAAAACTCAGTTTTCAGCAGGAAAACCAGGGGACTTGGGGCCGGACATGAATGAATGCGGCATCTTTGGACAATGGTTAAGTATGAATCCGTTTGGTAAAATACGAGCATGCAGGTTTCCTATAACCCAGTGATTCCACTCTGATAGGGACGAGCCCGAGGGAGAGGCACACACCTGCATCAGGAAACATGTAATCAATGGTAATCGAAGATTATTTCTAAAAGCCCAGTCCTGAATCAACCCCAATGTCTTTAGTCGTTTGTAGGGTAGATACGCGGTGCATATACACAATAGGACAGCGCTCGGTCATGAAAGTCAAAGTCACCTCCACGCGGGGTAATTCAGCTGAGGTTCAGATGCAGAAAATTAGCTGAAAGGAACCAGGCATAGAAGAATGCATCCTGTGTTGCTCAAGTGAAACAGAGTTTGAAACTAAGCAGAGCCACACGCGGGCGGAAGACCTCAGGATGCAGACAGCACCAGGACTGCGGAGCCGGGGACAGTGGTGTCCATGTGTCTCTGTGACGGTCTGTTGATCTGCACCGTCAGGGTTATTTTCTGTTGGTCTCATTGTTTTACTCGTCAATCCGTGGATTTCACTTCGCGACAACGTTTTGTCATTGTTTTTAAGGAAACTGGTTAAACACGTAACGGGGAAGGCGGTATTGCAGGACGGGTCTTGGCAAGGCGTGTGTGGGTCCTGCAGCTCGGCAGCCGCGAGAGAATATACTCCAAACCAGGGAGACGTTCCCAACCTATAACCCTGCTTACGAAGAAGGAAGAGGAAGGAGATCGGTTTCCACAAAACGTGTTGCGGATGCTCTGATATTCATTTATAAGCTTGCGTTTCACAGCGTGTCTACAGTAACACGAACGTGAGGTCAAGAAAGGAATAATGTGGGGTCTGTAATTACACCAGGTGGTAAAACCGGTTGATCAAAGTTACACTTTCACGTGCAAAGAAGGGAAAACCATCCCTTATCTTAAAAATATAAGTAGCAAAGAAAAGTCTCTATATTTTGCTGGGTGTGAGAGCATGTCCGGCTTCTGAGCTTGTGCCCCGCATCGTCAGAGAACGGTGGACACACGAGGGTCCAAACTCTGGGATGCGGAGGGCGAGGCAGGCGCCCAAACCAGGAGGAGCAGATGTGGCATCAGGGAGAGCGACTTCGGGGGCAGCTGGGACATAGCCAGACACTTTGCAGCAGACACTTTGATTTTGCCTAAAACCAATAAATCAATAAAATATTTATAAACACCGTAAGCTTCGAGTTCTGGAATAAGTCATGTAAATAAGAGACAGTTGCATCCCAGGTAGCCCCGCCCCACTCCCTGCCCCCCCCCCCACTGCTGTCCAGGCTGCCCACGGAGGAGGGCCGGGGGCTCACAGATGGGCAGGGACAGCCAGCCAGTTCAGGTGCACACACGGGTCTGGTCTGAGACCAGGAAGGCTTACGGGGTGTGAAATTCATCTTGTGGGCACATTTCCTCTTGCACAGAGACCCTTTCTCCAAGGATCCCATAATAGGCAGCGTTTCCTAATTTTGTATGACAACTTTGCATGTGACAGTAACTTGTAAATGTCTGGCTGTTACACCATGCAACCCTCTCAACCTTCTCTGAAAGGCCTGCGGTCTGGCACCCGTGGGATGCACTAATTTGCACTGTGGGTGCTTCCCTGTTCCGTCTCTGGCCCCAGGGGCCGCCAAGCTGCTGGTCTCTGCTTATACCCTCTGTGCTCCTTTGATTTATTTTTTTTTAAATTTTTTATTTTTGCTTTATTCACTTAAACGAGAAAAGTACTTGAGGCCAATAGGACAACTTGTTTCCCGTGTGCCGATCGTCTGCCTGCATCGGCCTCCAGCCCCGCCATGGGGTAGCTTGTATTTTCCATAAGCAAAAAGTAGGCGTTGTTCAAACGGCGTTGCTTACAGGAAAGCGAGAAGTGGCATAACTGTGAATTTTCCCTTAGTGCTGTGCCCTTGGCAATGTCACTGGTAATCCTCCTCTGAAAACGGGGTACCCTCTTCTTCCCTGGAGTTATCCACTTACCCATAAATTCTCCCAGAGGCCATTCTTTTTAATGTGGTGACCCACGGGTGACTCCAGAAATGAAAGTGATGGAGCGACATCAATGTGGTGATGCTGTTTGTCCATTTCAAGTGAGGTGATTCTCTACGAGGTGTGAAAGGGTGCCTGCATGCCCCGTTCTTCTCTCCGAAGGATCAGGGAACTCCCTCAAAGAACTGGAACTCTGTTGAAGTCTGAATGGCCACAAACAACCTCTTGAAAGAATTCTGCATACGGTCCAACCAAAAATATGACAGTCATCCAAGCCGTGGCTCGTTATTCATTTATACAACAGAAAGCAACTGAGAGATTTCTGGTTGTCAGGCATTGCGCTGATGGTTGGGGTCATAAAAATACATACGATGTATCAGCAGCGTTATGGTCCCGAGCTGAGAGCACGTGTGAACAAATGGTTACCATTTTATCACAAAGTTAGTGATAAAATTCAATAGAGGGTCAAAATCAATTCTTTCCTGGACTGTCAGAAAATACTTTAGAGAGAGTGTTACCCCAACACTCACCTTAACTGCCCAATCTGAGTCTTACAGTTATGATAGGGCAGGGTGGCCACAGGAAAGGTATAGCCAGAGTCTCTGGGGTAGAACTAGGGCGGTGACCTTGGGGAACTGAAATAACTGGACGTGGTCAAAGCTTAAACCCCAGGCTCTGTTGCTGTGGGCAACCAGGCTGCAGGGACAGGAGGGGCACTGGTCATGGGACCCTCTCCGACATGCGAAGGAGTCTGACTTCCTCCCGAGGCGGTGTTAAGACCCCTGGGCTTCTGGGGCTTCCTGCCTCTGGGACCCCATGGTCAGCCAGGATTGTCCCACTGGGGTTTCCCAGCCATGCCCTGCCGCGTGGCAAGATGTTCTTGCGAGGGCTGTTATTTCCTTTGTTTCAAACAAGATCGCATGGCACACTGTGCCATCCACAATGGCACTCACTGAAGCCCTCACCATGAAACAGACGATTAATGCCAGGAACGCACGATTTTATCATGGCTTATCTGGAACCAGGACCCACAACATCGCAATGACCCACACCATCCACAAGCACGTGAGACGGCTGTGTTGGCCTGACTTTCTGAGCCCCACGGCACTGGGGGGGGGGGGGGTTCCTCTTTCTTTTCACTCTCAAACCCATCCTAGGCCCTGCCTGGTTCACTCTGAACCTTCATATTAATAAAGTAACAAAAAGTTCTCCTACAACTCTTCAAAACATATCAAGGTCATCATAAATCTTGCCTCCAGCATGGAGCGCTTGCCAGTAATGAGTGTTGAAACCCTAAGACCATAAATTCCACGAGGGGAGAGGCGGTATCCATGCAATCTCCTCACTGCTCAGTGCTCAGGAGCATTTATCGAAGGAGTCAAGTGATTGATTAACCTCTCCCACCACGTTCCAGGGCGGCAGGGATCATGCCTGCTTTATTCCTGACATTACATCTGGTACTGAATAAATTGTTCGTAAATGTTCATTAACTGAGCTTCCCCCTTTCTCATGGTACAAAACACGTGTAATCTATGCCATATGTTTTCGGTACATGATTATCACCACACGAGTCAGTCACATTTGCTGACTCCTATGGCCTTTGCTTTTTTATGAATGCACGTCTTCTTTTTCCAACGGAGGGCGACCTTTCCCATTGTTTCCTTCTGTGCATTCGATGCAGGAGCATTGACAGAGCATTCACGGAGCTGAACAATTCTGTTAGCTGTCTCAAGGAGACAACAGTACAGACAACGGCGTGCCTTGAGGGACTCCCGAAAAGAACATGGGAACACATCGCCCATACACAATGTTCCATGAAAGACTGTAGGAGAGAATGTTTAACTCTAGACAGGGAGAAAGTAGAATTCTCAACGAAAATGTCCCTTGGGGGGGGGCTGGGTGGCTCAGTCTGTTAAGCATCCAACTCTTGGTTTTGGCTCAGGTCATAATCTCAGGGTCTTGAGATTGAGCCCCTCATTGGGCTCCATGCTCAGTGTGAAGTCGGCTTGGGATTCCCTCTCTCCCTCTGTCCTTTCCCCCTCTAAAAAATTGTCCCCTGGTTTGGGCATGTTGAGGAAAGAGAATTGGTGGAGAAGGTATGGAGACCGCTAAGTTTGGGGAGATACAAAAAAATAGTGTAACTAGGAAAGGGGCATCACGAGAAATGACAGCTGGAAGTTAAGGTCTAGTGTATCTGGCACTTCTTGAAGGCTAGTGGGGATTCACAACATGCACCCAGCCGGGGTGGGGGGGCAGGGAATTGATCTGACTGGTGATCTGATCAGCCTTGAATGTGGAAACACTTGCCAAACCTACTGACAAAAAGTATAGCCTTCTCCTCAACTGCCAACTACCACCCCTCTCTGCCTCTCTCCCTTCCCTTGGTATCCTATCTAGTCCTACACATTCAAATACCATCCAGACTAGGCAAGATTACTGGTTCCAAGAAGCAGAAGTTATCCTGCCTGTCTGGGCAGGAAACGTGGCTGGGATTCTTGAGAGAAGTTGTTAGACTTTGAACAGATTTAGAGAGTGTCCACATAGGAGGGCTTCTGAGTGGGGGGGGTCAGAACCCAATTGGGGTGAGGGAGGGTGGGGTCATTTAAGGAGGTGTCTTTGTACAGTGTGGCCTGACCTGTGCAGATCCTAGGAAAGGTGAGAAGGTTCCCCATACCATGGGGGGAAGTTGGTACAGCCTGGCACAGGAAGTTACTGTCTTAGAGAGGGGATGAGGGCATCCCAGCAGAGGACCTGTCTGGCAGGTGTGGTTGGAGCCTAAGCAGGATATGGATGGCGTCTACGCTTGTGGTCAGAACCTTGATGCAGCATCTCAAAGCCCCAGCTGGTTGAAGATGGCATCCATGAGTCAGAGTGGACATGGGATGCCAGAGCCCCAGCAGGTGAGGGTAGTGTTCACGTGGAGATACAGTCAGGTGTGAGATGCTAGATCCCAAGAGAGGGGAGAAAGGCACTGGTGCCATGGAAGGGGAATCTCATGTCCAGGGGAGTGAGGACAGTGTCCCATGTGGTTTGGGCCATCAGACTCAAGCAGAGTATGGATGTGTCCATACAGGGGCACCATGCGTTTCCAAAGCAGGTCTGAGAGAACCTTAGTGGGGTCAGGAGAGTAGGCACATACAGGGGAAGTCTGGAACAGGCGTTTAGATGCCAAGGGTGTCAACACACGTGGGGTGGTCCAGAATTGGGTGGTAGAGCTCCATGGGGATGAAATGGGCATCCACACAGGCCTGGAATTGCTATTCTAGTCATTTTATCTCGGTGGTGAAGTATCACTATTATCTTCTTGTTCTAGCCCAGAAAAAAGCTAGAGAAACTCTGACTTCTCTCAATCTCATCTCCCACCTCCATTGCCAGCAAGTCTGCTTGGCTATGCTCTGTGCATCTCCAGGATCTGATCTTTCTGCATGGCCTCCACCAACCGCACCCAGACAAATTGCCCACCGTTGCTAATTGCTGTTTCCACTATGTCTTCCACTTCCCATCCTACTCTTCACAAAGCAGCTGGTGTGATGTTTCAGAAACACAACTGACAGCACTGGAGGAGATAATGCTAAGTGAAATAAGTCAAGCAGAGAAAGACAATTATCATATGATTTCTCTCATCTATGGAACATAAGACCTAGGAAGATCGGTAGGGGAAGAAAGGGATAAAGAAAGGGGGG
This sequence comes from Ursus arctos, assembly GCF_023065955.2. Classification (NCBI taxonomy): domain Eukaryota; kingdom Metazoa; phylum Chordata; class Mammalia; order Carnivora; family Ursidae; genus Ursus; species Ursus arctos. The sequence continues at coordinate 8,424,029 of NW_026622985.1, read as the reverse complement.
GTAATCAGAAGGGGGAATGAAGCATGAGAGACTATGGACTATGAAAAACTAACTGAGGGCTTCAGAGGGGAGGGGGGTGGGGGAATGGGTAGGCTGGTGATGGGTAGTAAGGAGGGCACATATTGCATGGTACACTGAGTGTTATACACAACTAATGAATCATCAAACTTTACATCAGAAACCAGGGATGTACTGTATGGTGACTAACATAAATAAAAAAACATTAAAATAAAAAAAAAAAGAAACACAACTCAGGTCATACTACTTTCCATTCCAATCCTTCAAAATCTCCTACCCTTGGGACAAATCCGAAGTCTTCGCGTGGCCATGGACCCCCGAGGTCGGAGGGGGGTGTAAGGAGGGAGAAGAAGGAAGGGGACACAAGGGAGGGGGGAAGGGAAGGGAACAGGAGGGGAAGGGAGGGGAAGGAGCGAAGCCCCACATTTGAGCCAGCGCTTGCCCCAGTTTCAGGGAGCCCTGGGCTCTCCCTGTAGGACCTGGGCCCAGAAGAGTCCCGTGCAGCTTCTCAGCCCCAGGTCTGTTCTGCTGATTATGTCTCCAGCTGACTTGCATATTGGTCGTGAGGCTTGTGAACCTCAAAATCCTGACTCCTTTCTACACCTGCTGTCACGGGCTGAATGTCTGTGACCTCTCAAAGTTCTCTCGCTGAAACCCTGACCCCAGTGGCATGGTGCCAGGAAGTGGGTCCCCTGGGAGGGGCTTAGGGTTCCATGAGGCCCTGAGTGTGGGCCCGCGATGGGATTACTGTCCTGATTAGAAGAGGAAGGCATCACTATCTCTGCCCTGTGAGGACGCAGGGAGCAGGCGGCTGTCTCAAGCCAAGATGAGTCGTCGCCAGGGGCTGGCCCTGCTGGTGCCTCGATCTGGGACCTCCAGCCTCCAGAGCTGTGAGAAATGGATGTCCCCTGTTCAAGCCGTGCAGTCTGCGGGGTCCTGTTACCGAGCCCAAGGTGACAACCATGAGATGGTGGGATTGCACGGCACCGATGCGTGCGGGAAGGAACTCCAGGCAGGGACTCCTTTGACTCCATCCATCCTTGGGAAACACCGTCAGATGATTTTTTGAGGTCACGTTCATAAGGTGTAATGTGCATACAGTAGAACTCACTTGCCTAATTACCCAGCACGCTGAGCGCTGATGAAGGCATACACCCTCTCACAAGCTCCCGGGCTGTCGAGATACAGAGCACCTTCATCACCCCAAAAAGCCTCCTCACGCCCTGGGCTGCCAAACGCTGACTACCCAGCCCCAGCCCCAAGCCCAGGAAACCTCAGCTCTGCCTTCTGTTATAATAAGTGACTTTTGTCTTTTCTCTAATATCATATCAGTGGAATTAGACATTCAAAACGACGTTCTTAGTGGCGTCTGGAGGACTTACAATGTACGTATTAGATTATCCGAACGTGTTCCCTCTTTCTTTTAACCCAATGTGATATAGAAACTTCACCCTATAAGTGAAACTCTTGCTTTTTCTTCTCAGGGGAAGTATATAGTTAAGGAGTTTGCCATATGAACCTTTCCACCTGTCACGGGGGTCTGCTCCATCTCTCCTGGTGAAACGGAGTTACCATGTGGTATCATTTCTTTGTTCTAACGAGGCTTTGCTCCTACCCACCTTCTGTGCACTGATATTTCAAGAGCTTTATATTTATAGATATTTGGGGTCAAGTAATATAATTATGTGATAATTGTATGCATAATATTTTATGCAATCACTTTAAATCAGTTAAGGCAGAAAGGAGAAAAAATATGCAATGAAACTGTCATTTAGCATTCCCTTGTCTGGTGATCTTTATTAACGTGGATTTGAATTCTGAGCCACTTTTTTTTTCAGCCTGAAGAACCTCCTTCAGTATTTATACAAGTTGGGTTTGCTAGTAACACATTCTCTGCATTTTCATTTATCTGGAAATGACTTACTTTGCCATTTTTTTCCAGTTATGTACTGTATTTTTTAAACAAATGTTATTTTTTTCCCTAAGATTTTATTTATTTATTCGGCAGAGATAGAGACAGCCAGCGAGAGAGGGAACACAGGCAGGGGGAGTGGGAGAGGAAGAAGCAGGCTCTCAGCGGAGGAGCCTGATGTGGGGCTCGATCCCAGAACGCTGGGATCACGCCCTGAGCCAAAGGCAGACGCCTAACCGCTGTGCCACCCAGGTGCCCCTAAACAAATGTTATTTTTAAAAATAATTTTAGACCAGTTTTAGATTTACAGAAAAACAGTACGGAAGGTTCCCACATCCCACAGCCAGAATTCTGTGGTGTTGGGGCGCCTGGGTGGCACAGCAGTTGAGCGTCTGCCTTCGGCTCAGGGCGTGATCCCGGCGTTCTGGAATCGAGCCCCACATCAGCCTCCTCCGCTAAGAGCCTGCTTCTTCCTCTCCCACTCCCTGCTTGTGTTCCGTCTCTCGCTGGCTGTCTCTCTCTGTCAAATAAATAAATAAAATCTTTTTTAAAAAAAAGAATTAATTAACACTCACACAAATATGTTACATCTGCTAAAATTGTGAACTGACATTGATAGATTATTATAAACAGAAGTCTATCTTCAGATTTCCTTAGTTTTTACCTAATAGCGTTTTTTGGTTCCAGAATTCCACCCACAATACCGCTTTTCCTGAGCGTTCTTCGCTGTGCCAGTGTCTCAGTTTTCCTTGTTTTTGATGATCTTCTCAGTTTCAAGGAGGGCTGGTCATTTCTGGGTTCTCTATTCTGTTCCATTGGTCTATGTGTCTGTTTTTGTGCCAGTACCATGCTGTCTCTGTGATCACAGCTTTGTAGTACAGCTTGAAATCCGGCATTGTGATGCCCCCAGCTTTGTTTTTGCTTTTCAACAGTTCCTTGGCAATTCGGGGCCTTTTCTGGTTCCACACAAATTTAAGGGCCGTTTGTTCCAGTTCTTTGAAAAATGTCATTGGTATTGGGATGGCATTGAAAGTGTAGATTGTTCTGGGTAGCATGGACATTTTAACAGATGACTGGATTAAGAAGATGTGGTCCATATATACAATGGAATATTACTCAGCCATCGAAAAGAACGATTTCTCAACATTTGCAGCAACATGGACGGGACTGGAGGAGATAATGCTAAGCGAAATAAGCCAAGCAGAGAAAGACAATTATCATATGATTTCTCTCATCTATGGAACATAAGAACTAGGAAGATCGGTAGGAGAAGAAAGGGAAGAATGAAGGGGGGATAATCAGAAGGGGAAATGAACCATGAGAGACTGTGGACTCTGAGAAACCAACTGAGGGCTTCAGAGGGGAGGGAGGTGGGGGAATGGGATAGGCTGGTGATGGGTAGTAAGGAGGGCAAGTATTGCATGGTGCACTGGGTGTTATACGCAAGTAATGAATCATGGAACTTTACATCAAAAACTAGGGATGTGCTGTATGGTGACTAACATAATATAATAAAGAATATTACTAAATTAAAAAAAAAGGAGGGCTGGTCAGGGATCTCGTAGACTGTCCCTCCGTTGGGAGTTCTCTGCGGGGTTCCCCTTGGCTATTTGGATCATGCATTTCTTCAGGGACGACAGCAGAGACAAAGTGCCCTTTCCACCACATGGGAGCGGCATAGACGATGAGCATGACTTATACCGTGGACGCTGACCTCGTTGGTCTAGCCGAGGAAGTGTGGGCCAAGAGTGTCCTCCTGGGGAGGCAGTCCCCTACTCGCAGCCGGCACACAGGGACTGTGGAGGGTGTCTTTCCTGGAGGTGGGCCATCCACGCGAACCCTTTGGAAGGCTTCTGTTTGGGAGGTTGGTCTCTCCTCCATGTATTTATCAATCATTTGTTTTTCTTCAATACGGACGCATGGATCTCTAGCTTATTCTTTGGGTTAGAATCCAATACTACTTGATCTTCTCGTTCAGACCATTCCAGCTTTGGCGGGGGACAGTTCTTCCAGTTGACTCCTGTGTCCTCTGCCATCATGGAGACAGTTCTATCTTTGGAGCCCTTTCTTATTTTCTTCTACCACAAGGCACTCCACGGTCATGGTGTAGACCCCTCACCGAGTGCTAGAATCCACCAGTTCTGCAGGTGGCCCCAGCTCCTTGTTCCGGAGCATGCTCCGTGCTCCCTGGGGTGTGGCTTTCACACTCTTCAAGCTGAGAGAATGAGAAAATGGATGTGAGTATGCCAGCCTCCTCAAATGCTCACGTCTCTCCAGATTTTTACACCTCAAAACTCTGTATCTAGATTAAGGTAAAGGTAAGTTCATGTTGATGATGGCAATTCTGACCCATCAGCAGCTGGACCTGCCTGGCCTCCCGCCCTGACCCACCTGTAACCTGCCTGCCCCTCCCACAGAGAAGAGCCAGCCTCACGTGCTGCCACCATCCCCTTCCTTGTTCTGGTCCAGGTAAGTATCTGGCAAAGATTGCCTCCTGATCTGTGGCTTATCTTCTCATTCTCTTACCAATTTCCTTTGCAGAGCGGAAGTTTTACTTTACTTTTAACAAATTTCCCCTCCCCTTCCTCCCCCCTCCTCCTCCTCTTCTTCCTTCTCCTTCTCCTTCTACTCCTTCTCCTTCCTCTCCTCCTCCTCCCCCTCATCCCCCTCCTCCTTCTTCTTGATGGATCATGTTTTTCAGGTTGACCGAACCAAACGCAAGTCACCACGATATTGCCCTGTGTTTGCTTCTAGAATTTTTTTTTTTTTTACTTCGCATTTTACTTTCAGGTCTATGATCCAATTTGAGATAATTTTTGTGAGAGTCGTAAAGTATGTGTTTAGGTTTATTTTACTTTTTTTATTTTTGGCAGACACAGTCCAATATTTTCAGCACCATTTTTGGAAGGGACTGCCTATTGTCCACTGAGTTGCCTCTGCTCCTTTGTCAAGGGCGGGTCTACTTCTGGATCATTTATTCTGTTCCATTGACCTATTTGTCCGTTCCTCCACCACCACCACACGGCGTGGATTAGTGCAGCTTTACAACAAATCCTGATGCCGGGTGGCCTCAGCCCTCGTCCTTCCTTCTTCTCCTTTGGCGCTTTGCTGGCTTTTCAGGGTCTTCTGTCTCTCCATACATACTTGGGGTGAGCATGTCAGTACCCACAAAATAGCTTGCTGAGATTTTTTTTAAGTTTTATTTATTTGGCAGAGAGAGAGAGAGATAGCAAGAGAAAAAGCACAAGCAGGGGCAGCAGGAGACAGAGGCAGAGGGAGAAGCAGACTCCCTGCTGAGCAAGGAGCTTGATGCGGGACTCAATCCCAGGACCCTGAGATCATGACCTGAGCCGAAGGCAGACGCTTCACGGACTGAGCCCCCCAGGCGCCCCAGCTGCCGAAATTTTGATAGGGACTGTCTTGAGCCTGTAAATCAAGTGGGAAACAATTGATGTGTTAATAGTATTGGACCTGCAGTCCACGATCACGGAATTTGGCTCTTAGATCTTTCTCGATTTCTTTCAAGTCACATGGTTTTCTCCATATAGATACCGTAGGTATTTTCTTAGGCTCATAGCCAAGTAGTCATTTCTTTGGCATTAATGTAAATGCTGTTCCATTTCTAATTTCTAATCCAAGCTGTTCGTTGTCGGTGCACAGGAGAACAATTGACTTCCTGCATTAATCTCAGAAAGTACATCCTCGCCATAATGGTTTATTAGTTCCAGGAGCATTTGTGTTGATTATTTGGGATTTTTATATAAACAATCATGCCCTATCTGTATATATTTTATTTCCTTTCCTTGTCTTATTTGCTACCTAGGACTTCCTATATGACCTTGAATAGGAATGGTAGGAAGGGACATTAATGCCTCCTTGCAGATGTTCAGAGGAAAACATTCAGTTTTTCACCATTATGCAGGAAGTTAGCTGTGGCTCTCTTGGACTTGTGCTTTATTAAGTTGAGGGCATTCCCTTCTCTTCCTAGTTTGCTGATCTTTTTTTTTTTTATTTTAATCATGAATGGCAGTTGAATTTTGTCAAATGCCTTTCTGTGTCAGTTGATAAGATTATTTTATTTTCCTTCTTTGGGAAACAATTTCTTTTTCTTTTTTTTAAGATTTTATTTATTTATTCGACAGAGATAGAGACAGCCAGCGAGAGAGGGAACACAAGCAGGGGGAGTGGGAGAGGAAGATGTGAGGCTTGATCCCACAACACCAGGATCACGCCCTGAGCCGAAGGCAGACGCTTAACCGCTGTGCCACCCAGGCGCCCCGGGAAACAATTTCTAATCATTGTTTCCATTGCGTCTCACAACTTGTGATAAATTTCATATACTTCTAGTTTCATTTCTTTCTCTTTTTTTTTTTTAAGATTTATTTATTGGAGAAAGAGAGCATGAGCAGGCGGGAGCGGCAGAGGCAGAGGGAGGAGCAGGCTCCCCGCTGAGCAGGGAGCCCGACCTGGGGCTCGATCCAGGACCCTGACATCATGACCTGAGCCAAAGGCAGAAACTTAACTGACTGAGCCACCCAGACACCCTAATTTCATTTTTTTTCATATTAGTGGCAAGAAATTGTGTGTTGGAATCCATGGCATATAGTGAGGGAGGCAAATGTCTCTTACTTTGGCTGAAATGCTGGACAGGGGCCTCTTACAGTAAAGGTCAAAGTGAGCTTAGGCAGAAGCCCTATAACCTTGCACAGCGACTGCTTTTTGTTAGAGAATTTTTTTGAAATTCATTTCTCTCCTCTTTTGTTTTGGCATATTAAGCATGGCTCTCTCCAAATCTCCAAATTGTGGGGAGCATGCCCCTTCAGCCTCTGACACCTCTGGATGGAGACTAGAGCATAACAGAGAAATGGAAAAGCCCACTCTTCTGCTAGTCCTGCGGGGCCGGGAAGAGGCGGGGCAGGGGAGGGAGAGGCAACAGTGATGTAGGGACCCTCTCCGCAGGCACGGCTGGGGCAGCAGAGAAAGGAGGGTGACGCTCTGCCAGCTCTGGAACAGAGCCTTCTCCAGCATGTTCTGTCCCCGTGGACCACGGCTGGCATGCAGAAGACCCTCAATGACTATTTGCTGAGTGGGTGAATGATGTGGACACAGTGATGGGGCCCCTGTGGCGAAGAAAAGTGAGCTCAGAAGCACCTGGAGATGCACCACCAGGCTGCAGGTCAGGCAGAGTGGACACTCGGGGTCTGCAACCAGCAGGGGTAGGGGTGACATCAGGGACAAACAAAGGCCTTCTCCCTGAGACCCAGTGGACCACAGGGGACACAGGTGCACAGAGGGTTCTGCCCACATCCCAGGAATGGCAGAGGACTTCTCCCCTCCTTGTCACACGTCCCAGCAGCCTGGAAGATTCGTCCACTCTGTTTTCTTCCCCAGAGAGGAGCTGGAGGCATTTCCAGGCCACGGAGCATCTCTTGCCCCCAAGGACAGGTTGCTTATCTTTACCTGTTCTGCTTAAAACATAGCTTGGATCGGGTCAAATGGATCAGATATTTAATTTTATTCTCCTGGTAACCAGAAGTCCCTCAAAGAAATACCAAGAGTTCTAGTGGAAACGAAGAAGTCACATTTTCTGGGCACATCGGGATTTTCACGGAGCAGCATTGCTCCATATTTGTCCTTGTTGGCTTACTAAGCACATGAAAGCCTCGCAGGGACCTCCGAGCATTAGATGATCAGATCCTCTCACTAACCCTCCAGGGAGGCGGCGTGGGGACCACAGCGGGCCGAGGCCAAGCCTCCTGCTGGAGATCGAAGCCTGGCGGGGAGGTATGAGCTCTGAAGCCCATGTGTCAATGGCGGGTCCTCAGGCTTCCTCGTGTGACTTCCTCCTGGACCCACTCTTCCCTGGGTTGGTGCCCCGGGAAAAGTCCTGGTGGTGATGCCACAAGTCCTGCTGTCTGTGAGTAATGCCCCTCGGGGACCACAGCAGGCAGCGTTCAGTCCTAGTTTTGTTTTTCTCCAGTTGTGAATTTCTGTGCCCCCTCCCGCTCTGCATCCTGGGGCTTCTGCTGAGTCCAACGCCCACTGTTCTGCTGTGTGTCCCCGCACCCCCCCAGGGGACCGGATTCCATCTTCTTGCTCTCTGAGTGAGCACTGGGAGTAGTGCCCTGCTCATGGCTGTGGTTACTCTTCTGCCATCTCCCTTCCTCTCCCCTCCCTTCCTCTTCCCTTCCTCTTCCAGGCCTTCCCAGTTCTGCGCACGTCCCTGTGCTGCATTCCTGCCTCCTGCGTTCCTAAGGCGTGTGTGTCAGCCTCCAAGGGGCCTGGGACATGTCTCCCCAAGAGAGGTCCTGAGGCAAACAGGAGTGAGATGGAGAGCCGGGGACGGAGCCAGTGTTGTCAGCATTCCCACACTCGGAAGACACACAGCAGCGGGTCCGGCAGCTCCCCTGGGAACGCTGGTGCCGGCCCCATGTGCCGACACACAGAACGGGCAAAGCTCAGCCATGATCACCAACACCAGACACAACGGACACATGCTTCAGAAGGCGACTAGTACAGAAATCATGTCCTGTCTGCAGTGCACTGTCACTGGGTTGGAAAAAACAAAACAAACAAAATATAACAAGCTCTCAAGGCAAGAAAAACCGTGGAAGGACTTCACACTCCTCTCCTTGAGAAGAGCCAGTTTGACACTAAGACATCCTGTGACGAGCGGTGGAGAAAGAGCAGTGGTTTCCAGGTTTACAGGGGGAGGAGAGGACGAGGGAGGCATGGGGCATTCTAGGAGTTTTAGGTCATACTGTTCTTTGCGATCCTGTGATTATGGACATAGGACGGACACCGTTCTCCCATCAGAACACACGCAACTTTAAAATACCGAGTGAAACATACTGCATGCAAATTAGGAATCATGAAGGCATGAGGGCTTTTAGGACGGAATGAGGACTGTGGTGGGGCAGGAGGCTCACGGCAGGGAGGGGACAGTGCTGCTGAAGTCTCACTGCTGGGAGCGGGGATCTGCCAGCGGAAGGCACAAAAAGCCGTCCAGGGTCTCACAGACGTTCATTCCCCAGGTGCTGGTGAGCTATTCTGATAACACCTGCTTCTCTCCACACACACACGGGACTCGAACAGCTAAGTGAAGGGACTCCTGGGGTTGGGGAGAGCAGGCTTCCCGCTGTTGGGGAGGGGGCTACAGACAAGCAAGGGGAGGAGGCTGGAAAGGTCTCTGGGGTGATGGATCAGAGTTGGAAACATCAGTATTAACTCATGTTTAGCCCAATACAGACACAAGAGGCCACGCACAGGAACATTCCGATGCACTTGTGGGCACACGAGTTTGCAAACACACCCATGCTGCCTCGCTCCATCGGCCGAGAGGGTCTAGCGTCACAGACGCCCCAGCATCAGGGGGTGCTCCAGACCCCAGGGGTTTGGTTTCTAATCCCACTCTTTAGAAAAAGAGGCAGCAGGGTTTCTTGGAGGAGTGGTCGATCCTCAGTCAGGACAGGACATGTACAAGATGAGCCTGGAGCATCTCATGTTCCTAGAAAAGGAAGTATTCTCACACACGCACACGCATGCACGCACACACACTGATAAGGGGGATTGTCAGACAGACACAGGAGCCAATGGAAGGAGCTCCCGTTGGCCAAGACTGAAACAATTTGACCACAAAATATAAATCAAGTGGCTTTGGATGATAACCCGAAATATAAAATAAATATCCATGAGTTCATAGGGATATAAATACATGATTGAATAAATAAATAAATTTAGAAGAGATGAACGTCCCATGTGGAAGAGTTGCAGATAATTCCTGTGGACACTGCACAGGCTGTCAGACTGTCCCTCTCCCCCGGCTGCCCATGGCGACTTCCTCCAGAGACGGCCGTGTGGGAAAGGGGAACAGGAAGTGCCTCCCCAGAGGGGAGACCTGACACACACACCTGAGCCAGGTGATCACAGTCAGAATCCACGGGGATGCGCTCTGTCCCCATGCGCTGATGTGTAATAAAGAGTCTAGCTGGTCTTTGCCCGTGCACCTCGGACTGGTCCTCGCAACCCTTGGATTTCCCGAGGGATACAAGTGTCTTGCTACTCATGGAGGGCTCCTGGGGCCACACCTGAGTTAATCGTAGTGAGGTGACTCACTGTGGGCCCCTAGAAAATTTCAGGGGGGCTGGTCGTGTTAGAAACCCCAACTGTGTGATGAGAGGGTCGGAGCTTTGGTCCATGAGAGTCACCCTGACCTGCACGGAGAGGGGGAGGTGGGGATGGAGCTCAGTCTCCGGGCTAATGATTCAATCAGTTGTGCCTTTGTCATGAAACCTCTGTAGAAGCCTCTGACCCCTGGCTCAGGTGGGCTTCCTGGACGGTGAGCCTTGTCAATGTGCCTGGATGGGGACATGTCCTAAGGATGTGGAGGCTTCCCGTGTGGGACGCTGCAAGAGATCGCCATGTATGTCACTTCTTTCCACTGGTCTTGGTTTGATGGTTTTGTAACAAAACTGTCACAGTAAGTCCCACAATTTCTAGGAAATTCTACAATTTGAGACGTTAGTGCGAATCCTCAAATTATAGCCACGTGGTCAGAAGGGAGGGTGGCCCGGAGACTCCCAAGCTTGAGGTGGTGTCTGCAGTGAGGGTCTTGTGGAAGAGTGTGCCCTAACCCAGGAAGGGCCACCTAATGCCCGGAGCTCAGGGTCCCAGTGGCATTGCACTTCCCTTGAGACGATGTACTAGAAAGAGCACGTGACCTCCATGCCTTCCTTCCAAAGACCCATAGCCCCAGCCTAACCATGATAAAAATAGGGTAAATCTCAACAGAAAAGCACTCTGCAAAACACCGGGGCAGCAGCCCTCAAAACAGTCAAGGTCATTAAAAACAAGGAAGGTCAGAACTGTCACAGCCAAGAGGAGCCTCAGGGTCGTGGACAGAATCCTGCAGCAGGAAAGGGACACTTGATAAAAACCTGAGGAAACCTGAATGGAGCATAGACCTTACTTCATAATAACATGTCAACATCAATGTGTCTGGGCGCCTGGGTGGCTCAGTTGTTAAGCATCTGCCTTTAGCTCAGGGCGTGATCCCAGGGTCCTGGGATCGAGCCCCACATCGGGCTCCTCTGCTGGGAGCCTGCTTCTTCCTCTCCCACTCCCCCTGCTTGTGTCCCCTCTCTCGCTGTCTGTCCCTCTCTCTGTGTCAAATAAATAAATAAAATCTTTAAAACAAAAACATCAGTGTGTTCGTCGTGGCAAACGTGCCATTCTAACGGACGTTAACAACAGGAAAAGCAGGGTGGGTGCGTAGGAACTTTGCGCTCCGTCTTCATGACTTATTTGCATATCTACAGCTGTTCTAAAAATCTACAGCTTTTCTAAAACAAGACAAGCTGTAGACAAGGAGAAAATATCTATCACCTCATACCTCGAATATATAAAGAAGCACCAATCTCAGCAGTAAAAAAAGCAAAGAAACAATGTGACTGGAAAATCTGCCAAATACAGGAATAAGGGTTAAATAAGAGCAGGAGAAGATATTCGAGGTTAGCAGCTACTGGGGGAAAAGCAGCTAAGACCACCCTGGGAAATCAGTAGACAGCTATTGGAAGAGATAAAGATGTGAGCAAGACCCGAAGACAGCAAGATGCTTAGAAACTGGGTCTCTGACTCGCAGGGAGGAGACGTGGCCATCCTGGGGCAGAGTCTGGCATTTTCATCCACAGCGACACGCACCCTCAGCACAGAACACAGCAGGTGCACTCCCGGGCCTTTAACCCGGAGAAGAGAAGAGGCAGGCCCAGGTGGAAACCTGCCTGTGATTGTTGATTCCCTCTTATCTGTAACAGCCGGGCCTGGAAGAAAGTAAAGTGCTTCTCAAGAGCTGTAAGGTAAGCGAACCACTGTGGCTACAAACTGCCGACTCCATCAGCCACAGAGAGGTGAACATGATAATTCCTGCAGATCTCCAGGGCATTCCAAGGAAAGGAAGAAGCCCATCCCGAGAGACCACACATCCACGCTGTGTACGATCAGAGGGGTGGGGCTCCGTGGATGCCGGGGGCCAGGGATAGCCGTGGGGGTGACTCTGTGGGGGTGGCAGGCGGCAGATCCCTGCGGTGAGGGGACAGGTGCGTGTCTCAGTGGCACTGCTGGTTGTGTGAATCTATCCTGTGACGCACGCACATCCCCACACGATGTGGGATTCCCGGTGTCGTCTCCGTGCTCTGTGCTGCATTGGGGGGGGGGGGGTCGGTGCAGGGTACTATCTTTGCAGCCCCCCGTGAATCCGTAATTATTGCCACGTGAAAAGTTCAGAACAGAAGAAGAGTGGCTAAAGCTAGTCCTTCTGAAGAGAATAATTCACAGTGAAGATGAAAGTGATTAAGGCAAGGCCACCCCGTGAGACCCCCCAGGACTGTCCCCAGCCCCCTCAGTGAACAGCAAGCATACGGGTCTCGGGCAATGCCCACAGGGACACACGCACACACATTCACACTGGTAATAGATTTTCACACGATCTTCTCAGTCCCAGAGAGAGGAAAAGAATAAAGAAACTATGTTTCGGTGGTTATATAGAAGGGACATAAAAACATAATTAATACAGTATACCTAACAGATAGGCATTGAGATCCATTATCAGGGAACATAAAAGTTTTTAAAGCCTATGGGACATTTTCAGAGGATGGCATTCCTTGCTAAGACTTGTTTAAAAGAAGGGAAAAAAGAAAAACTAGTGGAGTCAGCATGTTGGGTACTGTCCCCCCGGTCTGCCCAGGATGTCCCCAGCAGACGGGTGTCCCCTGTGGTGAACGGCATCCTCAGCGCTCCCCGGAGGAGGCGGCTTCCTCATTAGAGCAAGACCGAATTCTCAACAATACCGAGTTAGGAAATACCGAGTTTGGCGCCCGACAGAAATAACTGCTCTGGGGACTGATCCGGTGTCAGGGAAAGGGAATTAAAGGGCAAGGGACAGTGACACCCCAGCAAGCTGGCGACCAGGGAGGAACGCGGACCCCTCCCCCAGCAGCTGGCAGGGATTCTACCAAAGCTCACACCCAGACGGGGAGGAGGCAGGGAGGGATTTTGCCTTGAACAAACCAAATGTAAACAGACTTGGAGACACAGGAGTATGGACCGCCATGTGATGACATTAAGGAATTACGTGACATGTGTGAGGAGTGGTGAATGTTTTGTGGTTTTGTAAATGCATGTTGAAGTTCCTGTAAGCAAAACTGAGTTCTACTAAAGCTTTAAAAGGGAGAAGAGGAATCCATAAAATACGGCAAATTATGGATGGTTTCTGACCATCGAGGGTGGTTATATGGGGATTTGTTACATCACTACTTTGACTTAGAAGTTTTTCATCATAAAACTTTAAAAAAAATCCTTTCTAGAACAATATCCTGGAATATCTTGTCATCTACCCATCTCCACACTTCCACCTTCCAACCTACTCCATCTGAGAAACGTATTCCAGGAAAAAGAAAGAAACTTGGCAAGGTTGCTCCAAAGCTCTTGAAAGACCTTAGGTAATAAACAAGGTTTTCTGGCATCAGCGATCTGACCTTATAATGCAGTCATTGAGAATCGACCTTTTATTTCAGGAGTAACAAGGTTGCAAACACAGGGGGTGGGTTTGGGGTTGTAGCAGCCAAGGCCACACTATCAACCCAAGGCCAACTTCACCCCATCGAAGAGTCCTCAGTGCTGAGGGACTGCCTGCGAAGTCTGAGTGTCCACCACGGGGCTGCCCCTGCTCGCGGTGACCCCACACATACTGTGCTGTGTCCCCCATTGCACAGATGCAGGAACTGATGCAAAGAGAGGTGCTCATCTTCCCCAAAGCAAACAGCTTGTGAACTGATGGGGGGGACCTTCCAGCCAAGTCACCTGGCTCTGAGGCTCACGTCGCATGCCCCATGTAGCCGAGAGCAACCGAGCGCGATTTTATCACTAACGTGTACCCGGTGCTCCTGTGTGTCCAGATGGTCAGTGCAAGAGACAAATGGGTCAGGGATTCAGCTCAGCAGTGTGGCCCCTCCCGGAACAGCCCTGCACGCCCCCCAACAGAAGATTGTGGCACACCCACAGTCACCACCGTGCCCTGGCATGCAGGCCACCTCGGGGCCCCCAGCAGACATGGGGGGATAGAGTGCAAGGTCTGCATCACCAAACTGGGGCCTGGAACTGGAATTGGGTCGTCACTGCAGCTGAGCCCAGAGACTGCTCACCACTGCCAGCACAAACCGAAGAGAGAACACAAATTTCCTTCTGGATGCTTCCACCTGAAGAGGAGGCCCATGCCACCTGCCGGCTCTGCTCTAGATTTCCCCGTCAGGCAGGTGGCCCTGCTTGTCCCCTCGAAGGGAGGAAGACACGGATGGAGGGCGTGCCAGGCAGCACGCAGGGCACGTAATCTCGTTGCTGTGGGAACAACACTCAGAAACCAAAGTCAAGGTGGGAAGTCACTGCCTGAGGTCCCTATGCACTGGCCGAGCTGGGTCTCCCCCGAATCATTCCGAAATTCAAGTTCTTTGCGCCCTGGCGAGCTACTAGGAGCTGAGCTACAGAAACGAAAGCTCAAAGAGGCTTTTCTCAAAATAACCTCCCCATAACTCAGCAATTAGTATGCGCACAACTCGAGCCTCAGGGACACCGAGCTGCACCCGGCGAGCCACACACGGAAAGGAAACGTGCCCCAAAGTGGCCAATAAGCAAGACGCGTGCCTTTCCTGCCCTCCTCCCATCCTCCCTATGCTTTCCACACACCTGCACACACGTCTGTGCACACACGTTCAACTCGGGGTCCCCGTGTCCCCAGACCGCACGGCGCTGGCCTGTGTAAACCATGCGCATTGGTCTCCTGAAAGAAAGAAGAAACGGAGCAGATCCTGAGTCGGCTACTCACCACATTTCATTTATAAATAATTCAGTAGCGTCATCACCAGCCGCCAGAGCTGCTGTGCCTTGTGTTATCAGGAAGAAGGAACAATCGCTCTGACACCAGGCGTGGGTTCATTGAATGAAGTGATGGGACGCGCACGGGACAGAAAGCAGAGGCTGGCTGAATTGTCTGAGTACCTCTGGGGGCCAACAAATCACTATTTATCCTGCCCACATATGCCATGTGGGTTATTTTGCACAAATCGCATGGTGACCTCGAGGCTTTCCCACAAAGGCAGGCAGAGGGGCAAACCCTTCCTTCGGGAGGAAGCTTGGCCGTGGCCTTCCCAACCCGGAGGCTGGGGAGAGCTGTGGGCTTGTCCCTGCCACCCCTCGCCACCGTCTGACAAAAGGTACGACAGAGATTCCCTAAGAGGAAATCACATTTTTTATGGTATTTCATCCTAAGGAAAACGTACCACAAGCAGCCTTCGACAGGAGTGTTCGCTTTATAGCAGATGCAAGAGTGATTTTCACACATGTGCAGAATGATCCCGAAAACAGACCAGGGCCTCGCACCTGACTAGAAGGGAGGGAGGCTGACCGTGAGGCGGCCAAGGTCCCGAGCCCTGACTCGCAGCTTCTCCGGGGGGATGGGTATGTCGCCCACACGAGGGTCTGCTACGGGCCTCTCTTCACATCTGGGGGTCACTGGCCCTGCCTGGGATTCTGAATTCCTTGTCCAGGTGGGTCCTGTGCATCTCCCTGGACGGTCTGTCCCCCTTCCGAGGCTGGGACCAGTAGGGTCCACCTGGAGTTACCGCGCCCTGAGCCAAGACAGGAAGGACCCAGTTCTCCACATGAAGGCAGGGGCCCATGCACCTCAGCTGTGTCCATGCCTCTCAAACGACAGCGGGCAGTGTCCTGGTGCCGTTCTGGAAAGCCCCCGCCCCAGAAACCTTCTCCCCCATCCCTCCAGGCACCAGAGGCCATGGTACACAGCACAGCTGTAAACAAACAATTTTAAATGGACCATCTAAATACTGGGTTGGTGGGACTGGCCTAAAAATAACCAAGGGTAAGAAGTGTAATTGTGTTGAAGTGTTCTTCCCGTAAGCCGTAATAAAGTCTGGTTTGGTGTTTGTCTAGTTAATATGGTTGCTGTTGAAACGGCTTAGATGGGTCTGTCTAAAACATTTAAAACATATGACTTGTGTTGGCTACCAAGTGTGCAAGACCAATGTCTACAAGTGATCGCTCGTCTGTCCGTGGTGCTGACTGTCCATCCTGGGGTCTCTCCTGGCCGTGCTGATTCCCGGTGCTGGGCACGGGCAGGTGCCCACGGCTGACTCCGTGGATATGTCCAGTTGAAAGCATGCCAGTCCCTGCTCTTGACCTCATCCCGTGGAGAACCCAGGCTCCCTCTGCCCCCAGCCCCCTCTCTGAGATTGGTTGCCTTGGGTCTCCCATCGTGGTGCAGTGGTTCTGTCACTGTGGCAGGTGGAGGACAGGCCGTCTTGTGGTGGGGGCGTCTGTGCACATGTGGATCAAGGGTGGGGGAGTCAACTCCATCTTCCCGAGAAGGGAGTAGCTTCTGTTCTCAAACCAGAGAGTTTTTGAGACATGTGTTCCTCACCCCAGTTCCAGACTAGAACTAACCTGCTGGGGCTGGGGCCCCACCCGAAACCACGTCATCGAATTCACTGGCGTGCTCTGGGAGTACTCTGAGGACCACAGAAGGGTAGAGGACACGGAAAACCCCGTCAGAGGAGATGTGGGGCAGCAGTGACCTTCCCCCAGCTTTGGCCTGGACAGGAGAGCCGCCAGGGTCCTGGCCCAGGGGACGGCACAGTGCGTTCATAAAAAAGCCGCCCCGTGCATCAGG